>NW_023502209.1:0-127201 GCF_013396075.1 Fusarium subglutinans
GCACTTTATGTTAAAGGAGATTAGTAATATATAATGCAAAATTTGCTATTAATAAAAAAGGGGTAATTACAGGGTTTGGGGAGGAAATGTATTAAGTTTTATATAGGTTTAGGAGCCTAAAGTTAAAGACCTAAAGTTATAACATTGGCGTAATTAGTAAAAAAGGCTAATTAACTATATAATAAGGTATATAACTATTATGCCTAGAATATTAGTATACTATTAGTATAAACAGAGGTAAATAAAAAACTAGTATATAACTAACTAACTTTATATTTAAAAATAAATAAAGTAATATTAGTAAAAAAGTAATAATTTAAATTAGAAAAGATAAAGAATTATATTAATTAGTATTATCTTAAAAGGATAATATATATAAGGCTAAGAGTAGCTATAAAGAAAGCTTAGAAAGTAATACTAAAAGAGTTTTTTTAAGCCTAGCTTAGTATAATAAAGTAGTGTTATAAAGATATTATTATAGCTAATAAAATATATATAGAGTAGTAAAAAAGTAGGTCTAGATTAGCTAATTAAAATTAAGTATATTTACCTTTTTAATATAATTAGTATTAAATTATAGTATAGTTATAGTATATAGATTACTAAAGCTACTAAAAATAGCCCCTACTTATGCCTAATACTATAGTATTAGTATAGTCTAGTTACCTTAGTAGTTTAGGTAGGTCTTCCATATAAGTTAGGTAAGTACCTTAGTGCTTGGGGTTGGGAATGACTAGTCAAGGTTTTAGCGTATCTTACCTTGTACTTATGGAAGGATACAGCCCCAGAGTATCCGGGGGAAGGCCTCAAAGTCCGGAGACCGTCAGCTAAGGTAGGTCCCTTGAACTACCTAAATCCTCCATTCCCAGCGATGTTCAATGGGTCGCTCCGACTTCGGTGAAGAAGTCTCAGTGCGTCCGGCGAATAACGATCTTCAAAAAGTTGTATGCGTCAGCATTCAACTTCTGAATCGGGGACTTTTTGACATGTCTTCGACCCGGATGTTTAGATATCTACAAGACTTTATCATCTCATCTTTTCTCTAAAAAGCTTCGCTATTACATCACTGAGCTTGAGCATCAGCTCTTCCAAAAGCCTGTTGTTCATTCCTTTGAAGAGATTCATGACGAATAGACTTGCAGGAGTCAAATTACACACAGAGAATGGCTACAGACGTGCAAGGGAAGAAGATCATATTGAATGAGCCAGAACCCATCAAGACAAAGGGAAAGAAGACAAGTAACGTCGGTGGTGGAAGCGGTGCACATGATTACAAAGGCTTTGTAGCGGGTGTCTTCAGTGGCATCGCCAAGCTCTCAGGTATGTGTCCCTTATCAGGACGAGATGCAAATATTGACAGACTTTTCATAGTTGGTCATCCATTTGACACTATCAAAGTCCGTCTACAAACGACAGACCCAAGTCGCTTCAGTGGCCCTCTGCAGTGCGTCACACAGACTATTCGCAATGAGGGCTTTCGCGGGCTCTACAAGGGCGCAACGCCGCCTTTGGTCGGATGGATGTTTATGGACTCGGTCATGTTGGGCTCGCTCACCGTTTATCGCCGTCTTCTCTCAGAACATGTCTTCAACGTTGAGCCGCTAGGAACCGACGTTACGGCATCTTCACCAGGCACAGCCACCAAGGGTCACACGGCGCTACCTAGCTTCGGCCATGGTATCGCGGGAATATTAGCTGGCTCAACGGTGAGCTTCATTGCTGCACCAGTCGAGCACGTCAAGGCACGATTGCAGATCCAATACGCAGCGCAAAAGGCCGACAGATTATACGCCGGGCCAATTGATTGTCTGCGCAAGATCTACCGATACCATGGCATAAAGGGCGTATATCATGGCCTCTCAGCGACTCTTCTCTTTCGGGGATTCTTCTTCTGCTGGTGGGGCAGCTACGATATCTTATCTCGTCAACTACGTGAGAAGACAAACCTCAGCGCACCGGCTGTGAATTTCTGGGCGGGAGGCCTGAGTGCGCAGGTGTTTTGGTTGACTAGTTATCCGAGCGATGTAGTCAAGCAGCGCATCATGACAGATCCGCTGGGAGGTGGGCTAAACGATGGAGTCAGGAGATTTCCTCGTTGGAAGGACGCAGCAGTTGCTGTGTACAGGGAGGGAGGTTGGAAGGGATACTGGAGAGGGTTTGTTCCATGTTTTCTGAGGGCGTTTCCGGCGAATGCCATGGCCTTGGTTGCTTTTGAGGGTGTCATGAGATCGTTGCCATAAGGAAGCGCAAACGTGATAATAATGCCATGGCATGAAACAAACAAACATACATACATACATACATACATACATGCATACCCGACGGCATCATTTCAAGTCAGTCCACAGATTCGGCATGTACATCACTCGGGGTATCATTGGGAGGAGAGAAAGAATATGAACACCACAAAGAGTGCCACATAAAATGGCTGGGTCTATTGGCCGAGTCCTTGAAACTTTTTGTTATCCCCTGTCCCAATTCACCAACCCATTCCTGCGCCGATGCAATGCAAATTGATTCCTTTACTCGTCGTCCTCATCAGCCTCGTCGTTAACGACGTTGAAGAACTTGAGCTCGTAGACACCTCGGGAAGTAGAGACGACGCGGAGCCAGTCACGGAGCTGCTGCTTCTTGAGGAACTTCTTGGTCCTGCTCACAGTTAGCGTCTTGTCGATGTCATGTGCATCCCCATGCTTCGCTTGAGTCACGTACAGGTACTTGAGGTAGCGACCAGAGAGCTCGTTGTGGGCCGTGATCTCGATCTTGCCCTCACCGGACTGCTTGACAACAACGTTGTCGCCAAGGTTGTTGGTGCGGCCCTCGACCTTGATACGGTCCTGGAGGAACTTCTCGAAGGCGGAGACATCGAAGATCTTGTCGCTGGCAGGCTGAGAAGCATCGATAATATACTGGTAGGATCAGTTAGCGATTGTGTCCCTCGTGAGGCTATGCCGTGTAAAATCGTCGTCACAGTCGCAGTCGTCGTGATTGAGTCGAAATTCGATCTGGATCTGGATCTCGCGTACCTTCTTGGCCTGCTTCTGGGCCTTGCCCGACTTCTTCTGTTGAAAAATGACCTTAGCCTACTGCATTCTTATACGGCTCCTCTCCTTGATGCGATGTGACGCGGGAGAGGGCCTAACAGCATAGCGATGTCATGTACGTACTGCCTGAGGAGCCATTGCGAATGGAATGGAATGGAATGGATAGGTTTTTGTGTCTGAAAAGGGACTGTGGTGTTTTTTGTCGCAAAGAAGTCTAATCCTGCGCTTGAAGGGGAGAAAGAATCAATGTAAAACTCGAGCTCGGCCTCAGCTCCAAAAGGTAATTCTGTGTGCAAAATTAGGGCTCCTTCGGATTATTTTTGGTGCGGATGGGACTAACGTCATGTGACTGTCGTTGAGTTGAGTTGAGTTGAGTTGAGTTGAGTTGAGTACCTAGGTTCCATTGTTTCATGATTCATTGATTAGAATTGAGGTACGGAGTAACTTCATGAACAAAAATTGCACTCGGGCTGATTTGAATCAAATTGCCACGTTTAAAGTCTGTATCTTAAATTGCCGACCGCATAACTGATACCATAGTACTCATCAGCATGCCCAATCTATGACCCAACTATCTACACCTATAGTTCTATCATGACGTTTATACTTGTTTAACCAGCACAATTAACTTGCGAGACAGAGCAAGAACTTAAAAGGAATGTTTCTTTATACGTCTTTTTTTGCACGATAGCTTTAAAGCCAGTGAAAAACTGAAGCAGGATAGATATTACATTATGTACTGGACTATATTACTTAGGCTCAGATAAGTCATGGCTAAGGCATACACAGCCTATGATTGGCTGTGAAACCTCTGTAGTTAGACTACTATACCTATCTGACGACTGTCCCAACTCTTGTCAACCACAATCAAGTCCCCTTTCTTTTAAACAAGCAAACAAACAAACAGATCCAACCATACTCATAGCAGTGCAAAGGAAACCCTGCCTCTTCTCTTCTCTCCGCCATCACTGGCCTGGCTCCCTCCCTAGGCTCAGCCGGTCTTTTGGTTTTTGGCGTGAAGAATCGGATCGAGCAGCTCGGTGAACTTGTCAAGAAGCATGTGGCGATAGTTCATGTACATGAGGCTCAGTCGCTTGCGCTGTTCCTTTTCATCCCCTTTCATATGCTGCGATGCCATCTGGGTATCCTCCGGGAACTTATCGTTCTTGAGGATCGGGTCGAGGTCCTTGCGAATAGCCTCGACGAGCATGCCACGCCATTGCATGTAGAGCTGTTGGAGGCGCTTCAGCTGCTCAGCCTCGTCACCATCGGCAAGCAGAGAAGGACCGTCTTCTTCTTCGTGCGAATCCTTCTCTTCTTCCTTTTCGACCTCATTCTCTTTGCCTTTCTCCTTCTCTGCATTCGCGTCCGCGTCCTCGTCCTTGGCCTGTTCCTCGACTGGTCCAAAGTCCTCCTTGCAGCCCTTCTCACCGTCGCACTTGTAGACCCTGAACTCCTTGGTGATCATGTAAGCAGGCTTCTCTCCCTTCTCAATAGTGAGGGAGTGGTGACCTTTGCTCTTATCGTTCCCGAGATTCTTCTTGATCTGTTCTCCAACGCTTCCGTAGAGAGCGTCTTCGTACTTGTCAAGGTCGGACTTCTCAGCAGTCTCTTCTTTGGTAGCATCGGTCTTGTTGTCTTTCTTGTTGTCGTGAACCTTTTCGTCTTTGTGTTTGGCGGTTTTGTCCTGCTTCTCCTTCACTTGCTTCTCCTTCTCCTGCTTCTCTTTCTCCTGCTTCTCCTTCTTCTGCTTGTCATGCTCCCCGGCATCTTTGGTTTCTGAACGTGCCCTAAGGTTGTGGCTTGAAGCATGCTTCCCAAAATCCTCTTTGCGAAGAATTTCCTCATGGCTCAAGCCGTGTACCTCTTTCGCTGCCTTTTCCCACTGGGCAATCTCAAGCTCCTTCTTTTCCCGCTGGGCAGTCTTAAGCTCCTTCTTGGCGTCAAGCAACCATTTGTCTTGTATGCGTGCATAAAGATGAGCTCGATCGCTCACCGACTTAATATGGGTTAGAACAAGCCGCATCTCGTCAATGATCTCCTCTGCCTCAGCGCTAGACTCGACACTGACGCTTCTACGCATTCCACTTATGTTTTCGACCTGTGCCTCGTAATGCCGAAGCACTTTTCCCCAACTATGTGCCGCTTTCCACAAACTCGCACTTTGTCCCTCGAGATACCGCACTTCCATTTCTTTGTCTTTCAGAGACGAGCGTTTGATCTTCTTGGATTTGTGGCGACGGAGCAGCTTGGACATTCTAGTGGAGCCAAGTTCACGATGGAGAGAGTCCCAACCATCGTCGGACCTGTGTGCTTCGCCATTAGAAGCATGGGCCTGGTGGTGATGAGAGCCTTTAGTGGTGAAGGCAGGGTCGGCTGCAGCGGTTGAAGCTGGCCTGGTCATCGTAACAGTTGTGGTTGTTGTCGTCGCGCGTAGGTTAACAGTCGAAGAAGCCGCTGGAACAGAGGTGCTGCCACTCTCGACTTCGCCAGAAGAGGGTGTAGCAGAAGTGGTGAGAGTAGAAGTCGCAGTGACTACAGTTGGTGGTGGTGCTGATGTTGATGCTGAGGTGACAGGTCCAGCTGAGGCCGAGGCTGAGGCTGCCGAGGTAGCAGGCGCCTTGCTGCCACAGCAGCTGGGGTCACAGGAGCAGGTGTCACAGGAGCAGGCATCAGGCACAGCAACAGTGCCGTTGGCGTTGGCGTTGCCGTTGCTGGCGGTAGAGGCTGCAGCTCCAGGAGGGACGGTCCCTTGAGTGGGCAATTCAGCGATTACGCTGTCCAGTCTGGTAGAAGCAGATGCCCATGACCTATGGAAGCTCTTGTAGTGGTCCAGGGAGGGAGGACTTGCTGCTAATGGCCCAGCGAAGCCCACAAGAAGAATGAGATCAAGACGCATCTCCAAAGCAAAGATTAATCCGACAAGTTAGGTTGCTGACTTCGTGAACGTATCAGGTGGAAGGGCGGGCCAGACCCAAGGACAAGACCAGGCGCATCTTATATAGACTGGAAGGGGATTTTCTTTTCGACAAACTTCGACAGAGAGTTTTTGAATTAAAAGCCCCCTTTGCAGAGCGTCTGAAGCACTCCGCCACTGATTCTATTCCGCAGTGCTGAAATCAGCATCGTGATCCCCTCACTCAACTGGTGAGGGGTATAGTCGAACCACTTAAACATCTGCCAAACAAACCCAATCCCAATAATTCCCCGAGTGCGTCGCCAATACAGCCACAGAGTGACTATAGTAAGTCCACCCGGCCATATTGCAGCCAGGGTTCCCTCAATTCCACAAAGCCATTTGAAAACGAGGCAGCAGAAACAGCACTCCGATGACGGGCACATATCTCTTTCTCAAGTAAAATGAATCATAAATTGTCGTCAATCTATATGGCAATTATGGCGTGAGAAAACATGTCTGTCGTGCTTCCAAATAAATCATATCGTCATGTCAACAAACTCAAAACCCTCCCTTGTCGTCACATATATACGTAAAGAATAGCATCGCACTACGAAAACTGAAATGAAGACAATCTGTCCTTTCCCTCGTTCTTGGTTGTTCAAGACTTGCTAAACAGCTTCTTGAACGCACCTTTGATGCCTGATGGCTTCTTATCTTCCTCCCTCATTTGCGCTCTACGTCGTTCTTCGTGGCGTGCTTTGCGTCGAGAGTCCTCCGTGTCCATCCTGACGTGCTTGACAGGTCGAGTCTCCTGTTCTCTGTCTCTGTCCCTATCTCTCGTCTTACTCTTCTCCCTATTTCTCTCCCGTTCCCTGTCCCGGTCTCGAGTTGGCTCAGGGGCAGGCTCCTCACGAGGGCGCCGCGAGGACCGAGGACGGGGTTCATCGGTAGAAGGGCGAGTACGCCTATGACGTGTCGAGGGCCGTTTAGGCGAGTCCTCCAGCGGGGTCTCCCTCGTTCGTTCCCTGACAGGTTCGGCGATCACGGGCTCCTCACGTGGGGGTGTGGTACTGCCCAGGATACCCTCCGAGTTCTTGACGGCAAAGAACTTCTTTTCAGGCACGGGAGCGGGCGGGACGGGTTCGTCTCGGGGGCTCTCCCTGGGTACTTCATATCGAGGTCTCTCGGAATGGCTATGCCGACGCGAGCGGCGGTATCGTCGATCCGGCTCGGGCTCAGGCTGCGGCTGCGGCTGATGCTCTGATTCTGGTTCTGGTCCCTGTTCACGAACAGGCTCTTTACCCTTGCTCTCCTTTTCCTCTCGATATCCCGAGGGTTCACGCCTTGTGCTAGCTTCCTCTCGTGCTCGCCGTTCTGCCCTTTCTGCTTTGCGATTGTCGTGGGCAGCCTGTTCCTCAGGGGTTCGACGTCTGCGGCCAGAGCTTCCAGAACTATTGTCGGCAGAAAAGCCACTGTCGCGTCGTGGCGTTCTGGGTGGGGTGCCTGGAGGGCCCGATTCGACTGTATCGGATCGATGTCGTCGATAAGGATGAGTACCAGATGATCGGCGTCTGCGCTCTCGGCCCTCACCCTCCTGGGGCGGGGCACGTGAAGCTGGTTCTTCAGCCCTCCGAGATTCATGTGGCCGTGAGTCCTCGTCTCGGCGATAACCTCTGGTTCTTGACTCTTGAGGACCGCGAGAGCTCCTGGGTCTAGCGTCAGCCTCACCACGTGAGTCGCGAGCTAGCGTCTCATCATCATCACGATGGCGTCGATATCGAGACTCGCCTTCGCGGTGAGACAGTCGGCGATGGCGGCCCTCGTCTTCCTCTGGAGGTCGATGAGCTCGCCTCTCGTCGTCGCCACGATATCTGCGCTCCCTGTCCTCCTCACCACGGCTTCCGCCGGAGCGATTCGAGTGATGAGGATGTCGGCGCCTACGATGTCTATCTCTATCTCTATCGCTTCGCGAAGAGTCAGATTCTCTGCTCCTATCGTCTGCAAACAAGTCAGCATTAGACTTGTGAAGTTCTTCGATTTCATCATCAAAGCTCCTCAAAGAAGGAGAAACAGCTGGAAAATTGTAATCATCGGGCTCTGCATCCATCTGATGCTCCAGATTGGGAAGTCCTCCGTTCCTGTGATAAATGAAAGGCGAAGGGCTGCCGGGAGGACTGAGGGCCTCTGCAGTAGCATATATGACCACGGCGGCAGCCAGCGTGTCCTCAGCACGTCGAATTGATGTCTTTCGTGTGCGCCTTAGGGTACGGGCTCGCTGTAGATCAATCATATCTGCATCTGGAACCACTATGCCAGGACTCGGCGATCTCTGGACTTCAGCCTCAACGGTGGAGCCAGCTGAGGGGGCAGCTCGATATGCAGCATCTCGGAGCCCCTCTTCAATTGTGACTGCGGGATGTCTGAGATCGTGCCTCACATGGCCCGTAGACGACTCGCCTTCGGCCTGGAAAGAACGAGGTCGGGGAGGCTTTTCACTCCGCACTGCCATCGTTGAAGGATCGCCGTGCAACTCCAAGGATCGATGCGCTAGTGGCGGACGAAGTGGCACATTAGCCGGTTCGCTTTCAGCACGAGGAGGCTGAGGCCGCTGAATAGGCTTGGTGTCTACTGAGCGGCTTGCGGCAGGGATGAATATGGGATCCTTGGTGTAAACTTCTGTCACGGGACGAACCCTAAGCGATCTTCGTGGCCGCTGCTGTTGTGTCAGGAATGTCCGAGGCGGCTCCGTGCGGGACAGACGCGTCGATCGTGAAGTAGAGCTAGACCTTTTTGGACTCTCTGGTATACTAGCAACTGCTTTGCCTTTATCACGCGAAGGGATATCAACAACCTTGACAGCCATGTGTTCAGGTCGGACGAGTTCGAGGGGCTTCACCTCGGCGGCCTGCACGGGCCTTGGCTCAGAACCTTGAGTGTCATCCGTATCGGGAGTCTTGACCTCGTGCAACATGTGGTCAGACAAGTCTTGATTGGGACCCTCCGCTGATGGCAAATGTTGGTCTCGAAGGCCAGCGCATATGGTATGGTCATGATTTGGCTCTTCGTCTTGACTTCTCTCGCTCAAAGCCCTGAATTCATCTTCAACTGCCCCCCTTGCCCCTGATGAAGTTGCATAACTGAGAGCCGGCGGCCCCTGAGACTCAGTACCGTGCACTGATCGATCGCCCTCAGGTTTATTATCAGGCCACTCAGGGATTTCAGGAGTGGTGCTTCGAGTCCCGATAGTTTTGGTCTCATGAGGCGGCATTACTTCAGCATCAGTATCATCCACGTTAGCAGTTTTATCTCGATTTGTTTCTGCTTCAAACGCTGGCGGTTCCACTTCTTCAGGCTGGTGCGGTGCAGAGATTCTGTCGATGCCAATTGGGGAAATTTCTCTCGAGGCAGGTAGGTCATCGTCACTCTCATCATCAGTGGCAGCTGTCGCAGTCGCCTTTCGATCGACTTCGTCATCTGTGGAGCTGGCAACAGATCTGTTTTCGGTTTGAAGTCCAACGTCAGAAGCGGCTGGCAGCTCGACACCAAACACTTTTCCCACGGATTCGTGCTTATCCTGAAGCCCACGACTTGAGGTTTTACTAGGAGTCTCTAACATCTTCTCGGAGTCAGGATAGACGTAGTTTTGCTGAACGGCAGATGCAATAGCAGTAGATATTCCGCCGTGTTTCGGTTCATGACCAGTAGCAAAATGAGAATCGTCTTCGCTGGGCACTATCTGTGGTAAGGACGGTGGTTCGGTTTTGGCTTCGTTTTCTGGCCCTTCTACCTCGGACTCGCTATCGGCATCAGAGTGTTCAAGCGGTCTATGAGGGAGTGCGGTGCCATCAAGCTGCTCCTCATCCACAGACCCAGGTGAAGAAGACCTAGAAAGATTGACAGATGATTTGACTTCAGGCGATGCCTCTCTCTGGGCAGTAACAGCTGGCTCTGGAATGGAGGTCTCGGGTTCCGGGTGCGGAAGACCATGGCGTGGAGAGTTGTGCTGATCAGAAGAAACTATTCTTTCTTGAATACCTGTAGCCATCAAAAGTGATGAAGTAGAATCAGAAAGATCCAGCTCCTCAGATTGGTCTATTGCGCGATCTGGATTAGGTTCGGGCTGCTCATCAACAACTGCAAGGTTTGGATCTGTAGGCTCAAGCGGCTCGGGTGGTTCGTCATCATTAAAAGGCAAGCCACGTCGAGCACCGGTGGTTTGTAACACGGAGCTTAAATCCAGTTCTGGCGAGTTGGCTTCATGGACGATATGAGTTTGGCCTACATCAGACTCGTCACTATCATCATTCGTGGCCTCGCCCTTGTCATCGTCACCAAGAGCAAGCGTATGGGCTTGCACACGTAGGTCCTCTCTGGGACCATCTTGGGCTCTCAAGCTCGGTGAGTCGTGCTCTGGCTCAGAATTATTTTCATCAGAATCAGAGGTATCCTCCCTGATGAGATTGGATGAAACCAAGACTGGTGAGACTGGCTGTCTTTCGATAGTAGGCTCGTTCAGTTCCCAAACAGATTCACCCGGCAAACTAATACCAGTTGCTGACTGGGGTTCTGATTTACGGCTGGCTTCAGAATCATCATCCTCTGAGTCATCCTCGGAACCGGAGTCATCAAGATCACTGATCTCTTTAGCAGCATCTCCCAATTTGATTGATTCCGAGTGCAAAGCAGCAGCCGGCTCATCCATCCCGGGAGAACCCGGCTCTGCCTGAACTTGTTGATCATTGTGACACTCTAACGAGATTGTCTGGTCGACTGATTTAGGTCTAGAAGCAACACTCTGTTGGTCGAGGCTACTGCCTTCATCATCCGAATCTTCGTCTGAAGCTATGGCTTTCTGAGAGATATCAACAGGTTGAGCGTTCGTGGAAGCATATGGCCGATCTCCAGGTCCAGACTTGAAACCAATAACTTCGTCTGGTGAACTCGCGCGTGAGATAGAATCAGAATCTTCAAGCTCCCCAATGGCTGTTTCTTCCGCCAGGTCACGTTTGCTGGGATGTGTGGCATCGCCCGAGATTATGGCATTTTCTTGAGCTTCGGTGGGCTTGGCTACCTCTGATGGCTCTAATTCTTGGACGTGACTTGGAGTTGCAAGTTCTCGAATTTGTTCCTCCAAATTCGAAACATCGTTGCCCACCGATTCAGCCTCTGAAATGTCAGAGTCTTCTTTCTCTTGTCCTTCTGGCTCTGCACGCCGCATAGCCATGTCTTGGGTCAACTCTCGTGACGTTTGCAACACGTTGTCAAAATCAGTTTTCAGAATTTTGGGCTCATGAGAAGATAGCTCTGGCGTAGGAATTGGTTGTAACAGCCCCGGAGATGATTTATCGGTTTCTGCTTCGACGCGGCTGGCAGGGTCTTGAGCATCGAGAGGCTCATCGGCGGCGGTGTGTGAGGGCACAGAAGTTTCTGAATCCTCATGAGAGATTACCGATGTGCTGCGTGCAACTACGAATGGCAGGTCTGGTTCCATTCTCCTAGATTTCTCATTTTCATCATGAGCGTCCTGGGCTGGCTTTGAGTGTGGTTCTTCGACATGCGTCTCGCCCTCAGTCCCAGGCTGCTGAGGCTGGGGCTCGGCAATCGAAATTGGGTCTTGGAGGCTGATATTTACAGGTCCTTCAGTAGCAATTCCCTGAACGGCGCTCTGTGATTGGCCTGCAAGGCCCTGTTCGTGTGGAGCATATGGTGCGGAGATTTTAGTGCTATCATGGGCTTCGGTGGCTGGGGGACTCGCGGCCAGACCGGTATCATCGGTAGCGTGCAGGTCAATAGGCGTACACAGAGGCGTCAGACCTGGTTGAGGCACATATTCAGGTCCTGAGATCGACTTCTCTTGGACATCATCTAGAATCTCGGCCTTCGATCCTGGGGGTGCGGAGTTATCCTCCGCTGCTGTATTGCTCCTTTTTTCGCCCGAGCTAGGCTCTTTTGGCCCTGGCATCGTGGTTTCTGCAAGAGTTTGGTCATTCTGGTCGCCCAGTGCTACAGCTACTGGTAGCTGGCTCGGGTGGTGAGCGACTGTTTCGAGTGATGTAATTTCCTCGCGGTGTGGAATCCCTTGATGGTGCTGGGTATCGTCTGAATCAAACTCCAAAACGCCATTGCCCCCCTCTTCATTCAACTCTGTGAAAACTCCCAAGTGTTGTGCAAAATCAATAGGGGTATCGTGTAATGAACCATGTTCCTCACCTTTTTTAGCCTGTCTCTTGTTACTTGGAATTGGCCCAAGGATATCTTTGCTTTCTTCATCTTCCTTGGCCTTGGTCTCTACCTCCTCTATGTCCTTGACTGGCTGGTCATCCTTCTTTTGTGCTTCGGCAGGAGGCTCATCAGTAGGCTCGTCTGGTGATTTGGTCGTGACGCCTTCGGTTTCTGGGGTCACTTCTCCAGCAGGCCTGGCTTCCTCCTCTGGTGCAAGAGGCTCTTGTGTTTCCGGTTTCGTCTCGTCCTGAGAGACCTTGGAATCGTCAGCTGGCTTGCCATCACTTGGAAATTCATCCCCAGTTGCTGCAGGTATTTGTTCTTGGGCCGGTATCTCCTCCGGTGCAGATGTATCCTCTGGTTTGGAAGGCTCTTCGACAGTTCCACCCTTGGTAAACTGGTTGGTGTCTTCCTGCGCATCTGTGGGTGTTGCCTGTTTGGGATCGTCTTCAGCCGCGGCTGCGGCTGCGGGAGGTTCTTCTGCTGTTTTGCCATCTTGGCCAGGCTTTTCTTCAAAGCCTGAGGGGTCTTCAAGTTGCTTGTCCTCGACAGGTGTAGCCTCTTCCCCTGGTTTGCTGTCAGCGGTTTCAGAGCCTTTCTCTGGCTCGTCATGAGCTGCCAGTGCCTCCTCGGCCGGTTGATCTTCAGGCATTGTTTTCTCCTCTGCCGGCTCGATCTCACCCTCCGCCCCCGCTTCCGCCTCTGCCTCTGCCTCTGCCTCTGCCTCTGCCTCTGCCTCTGCCTCTGCCTCTGCCTCTGCCTCTGCCTCTGCCTCTGCCTCTGCCTCTGCCTCTGCCTCTGCCTCTGCCTCTGCCTCTGCCTCTGCCTCTGCCTCTGCCTCTGCCTCTGCCTCTGCCTCTGCCTCTGCCTCTGCCTCTGCCTCTGCCTCTGCCTCTGCCTCTGCCTCTGCCTCTGCCTCTGCCTCTGCCTCTGCCTCTGCCTCTGCCTCTGCCTCTGCCTCTGCCTCTGCCTCTGCCTCTGCCTCTGCCTCTGCCTCTGCCTCCTGTGACGAAGATTCTGTAACTGGCTTGGCATCTCGAGATTCAACAACGGCAGTGGGTTCCTCCGCAGGCATTTCCTTAGCGGGCTCTTCTTCTTTGGTTTCGTCACCAGTAGATACTTCTGCGGCCAACTTGGTATCGGAGGGGTCAACTTTTTCTTCTGACTTGTCGTCTGAAGGTTCATCGTCGATCGCTTCCGCAGCTTCCACTGGTTTGTCGTCAGTAGTAAGGGTATCTACAGCTGACACCTCTCCAGCAGGAGTGGTTTCCTCCTTGGTTCCGTCTTCAGCCTCCGGGGCGCTTACTCCTGGTTCCCCTTCAGAGGATTGAGTAACTACATCCATCACAGGTTCCGCAGGTTTATCATCAGGTCCATCTTTCGGTAGATCGGTTGCAGTATCTGAGGACTTGTCCTTGTCATTATGGCCAACAACAGCTTCAGATGCCTCCTCAGGATGTTCTCCCTCATTTATTGCGCTGTTCTCCACTCCGACCGGCTCAAGCGCCTCATGCCCTGTTTCTGTTTCCGCTTCCTTCTTGTCAGAAGCTTCAGGGGGCTCCTCCATTCCATGTCCGTTTGCAAGTGTCCCTGCAGCTGGCGTTTCTTCAGAGGTCCTGTCTTCTCCTTCTTCCAGTCGATTTGGCACGGTCTCATCTGTTGTTCCTGTCTCACCAGCTGCAATTGTGACCTCCTTAGGACCGTTCTCGGAGACACTGGTATCATCAGCTGCATGTTGTGAAGGTTGTGGTGCATCCTGTTCTTCGCCGTTCGAAGCAGATTCATCTTTGTTCGGGTTGCCGGCCGAGTGTGTTGATTCATTTTCTGCCTTCTCGTTTATATTTGGCATCTCTTCAGCCGGGTCGGCCCTCTCTTCAGTAACGTAGTTTTCAGATACTGAGGGCTCTTCCTTGGGGGCCGAGGTGCTTTCGACTGATGTCGTGTCGTCTTCTGTTGGGAATGCTGGCTCTAGAGCCTCGTTGTCGTTTTCGTTGGGTGCACTTTCGCCGGTGCCCTCTACTTCTTTAGTAGCTTCAGTGCCACTTGTTGATATCTCTTGTGTGACTTCGTCGGCATCTTCCTTTGGAGTAACCTCTACCTCAAGGCTCTGGGTTTCGCCGTCCTCAATGTTGACTTCAGCCTTCGCCTCATCAAAATTGGATACGCTAGGAGCGCCAGAATCCTTATGCTTTTCCTCGTGATCTCCCTTGGCGTCGGTCTCATTTGGCGTCTCTAATTCGGGATCTCTATCTGCAGCAGGCTCAGAAGTATCTCCCTCCTGGGGGTTTAGCTCTTCTGACTTTTCTTCAAGAGTTTCTGCATTGACCTCAGGCACTTCAATCGTTGCATCCGCTGTCTTAGACGCCTTCTCGGCGACTACATCGGACGATTCCTTTTCAGTATCGTCTGTTGGGTCCTCTGCTGGCAGTGGTTCAGTCGCACCACCAGTGGGAGTGTCAGGTCCACCGGCTTCCTTGTTAGAGATGTCTAGAACAGGAGATTCGTCCTCCGGCTCCGTGGCTAATGGTTCAATAACTTCTCCTTCAGTCACCACTGGCTTATCCATCTCCACTGGCGCTGGTTCTTGCACAACAGGCTCGGCCATCAAGTCACTTTTCGTATCCATGCGATCCTCAGGTGGCTGCGTTGTCACTTCGGGAAAATTATCATTGTTGTCCACTTCCTTAGACTCAGCTTCAGGCTCGCTCTTTTCCGCCGAGCTGTCGCCCTTCGCCTCCGTACTTGCATCTTCAGGCGCAACGTCCTTTACTGCAGCATTCGTATCAGGACTGACGGTCGATGCGGGTTCTGCAGCCTCTTCTATATCTTCTGTAGTAGCATCAGGTTGTTCGTGCTCTTCCTGTGGCTTAGATGACTCTTCCTGGGTCCCCCCAATCTCGCTAGCCTTGGACTCAGCTGGGTCCAATTGCCTTCCCGGGATGCCATCACTTGAGCTTTCGCTTTCTGGTGTCGCTTCAACTTGTTGTGTCGTGAGATCAGCAGCAGATGGCTCACCGCTCTCAGGTTTGTCGGGGTTTTCGTCTTGAGAAGGTTCGGCTGGCGTGGTCTCGGCAATAGGCACAGTTTCAAGCTTCGATTCATCATCAATCGAATTGTTTTCGGTTGATTCACCATTCCTGCTCTCTGTGTCTGAAGCGTGGGGCTCTTTATTGCTGGGATCGTCTGTAGGTGCGTCTTTTGTGGGCTGAGCATCAAGTTCGGCTTTTTGCGGTTCCTCCTTAGTAGAGCCATCTTCGGCTTCGGGCGAGATCGTGGAGCCGTTTTCTACATCACTTCCAGCTTTCTCGGTCGTATCAATAGCCTCCTCACTCTTTCCTGTAGGTTCTATTGTGGTTTCCGGCATAGCGTCACTTGTGGTTGCAACGACACTTGCCTCAGCCTCATTGGCCGCTTCCTCTCCAGAATCCGCCGGTTTCACAATCTCAGTTTCACCGCTGCCTTCTGCCTCGATAGTTTCATGATTTGCCTCTGAATCATCGGCAGGGATAAGCTCAGCGGGTATCGAGTCTTCTGGAGAGGCTTTGGGTTCAGTCTCGGTCTCGGGAGGAATTTCGCGAGGTTCGATGGGAGATTCAACTTCAGCTTTGCTGACAGTTTCGGGCTCAGTAACACCTTCGAACCCAGGCTCTGTAGACGACTCAGGCTTTACATCCGACTCAGTTGCAGGCTCATTCGGTGATCCGGCGTCTACTTCAACGAAATCAGCTTCGGCAGCTGCAGACTCAACAGCAGGCTCGGGCTCGGGCTGGGGTGTTGCGATGCCACTTTTCCCGCCTTTCTTCTTCTTTTTCTTCTTGTTCTTCTTGGCGGCCGTGGCAGTTGTGTCTTCAACAGCTGCTGTATCTTCTGTCGGCTTTGTTGCGTCGGAGGCCTCTTCTTTGGATATTTCCTCCTTGGGCGGTTCATCCTGAGTGATTTCTGCTTCTGGCCCAGGTACTTCAGGTGGCTTGGCATCAGTCACCTGGTCCTCTTCGCGAGGCTTGTCTTCTGGTACTGAAGTTTCCTTGTCATTCGTCAAGGCAACTTTCGTCTCCGGGGACGAGTCATTGCCGCCAGAGGATTCCTCCGTATCAACAGGAACAGCTGGAGCTTCCGTTTCAACAGGCTCATCATCGACACCAATAGCTGTTGTTACATCGGTGCCTTCCTTGTCGTCAGGTGCTGTTTCTTCTGACTTGACAGGCTGCTTGTTGTCTCCAGCGTCCTCTGGCGATAGTGTTTCCTTCGGAATAGACTCGTCCTTGTCACCCGCAGCAGCCTCGCTCGCCGTTCCGGCTGCTGGATCTTCAGCTGGTGTGTCTTTCGCTGCAGCATCGACTCCTGCTTCTACGGGGCTTGTGTCTCCTGGTTCCAAATCATCTTCTGATTCGGCGGTCGGTTTGGTTGCAGCAACTGCAGCTTCGTCTCCAGCAGAAGCATCGGTTTCCAAAGCTGCTACGGGAGTGGTACCTTCATTACCCTCTGTGGCGTTATGGTCACCAGAATCGCTCATTGCCCCAGAAGTCTCAGCTGCTTCTCCAGTCTTACTACCCTCGTCAACGCTGGCAGCTTCAGGGGCAGCCTCTTCCGTGGGCAGCGCAGGAGTAGGGTCTGGATCTGGTCCCTCCTCTTCGGCTGAAGCTTCCTCTGTGTGGTTTAGCTCAGATTCTGAGGGCTGATGCTGAAGCGAAGATGATGTCTCGTTTGCAGGCTGGAGCTCAACCTCGGGTTGTAAGGCTTTGTCCTCTGCTGGAATTTCGCTAGTTGACTTTGCTTCAGGCTTTGGGTCTCCTTCACTTGTCGGTTCTTTAGCAGGTGCCAGATCTTCGGAAGAGGAAGATGTGTCTTCTGCAGGGCCATGTTCTATTTCGGATTCCGCGACTTTTCCTCCTGTGGAGCTCTCATCGGTGTGCTTTGGTTCTTCGGCTGAACCTTCGACTGCGGGATTTGCTTCTTCCTCTGCAGACTTGACTTCTTCTGCAGCCTTCACCTCTTCTTTTGAGGTTTCCTCTTGAGCTTCTAGATCTTCCACCAGGGTTTCCTCTGCAGACTTGACTTCTTCTGTTGAGATTTCCTCTGTTGGTTTTGGTTCTTCCACAGAGGTATCATCGGTAGGCTTTACTTCCTCCGTTGAGGAAGCTTCTTCTGTAGACTTGACTTCTTCTGTTGGGGTTTCTTCTGTCGGTTGTGGATCTTCTACCGAAGCTTCATTTGAAGGCTTTACTTCTTCTGTCGAGGTTTCTTTTATTGGCGCTGGCTCACTGGCTTGTGTTTCTTCTGTAGGTTTCGAATCCTCCGCTGGGGCTTCACCTTTAGGCTTCACTTCTTCTGCTGGTGCAACCTCTCCTGCAGTCTTCGTATCCTCAGAAGGCTGAGGCTCCTCTTCGGACTTCGCTCCTTGAACCAGCGCCACCTCTTCTAGGGAGGAAGGGGTCTCATCAGCAAGTTTGGAATCAACTCCAAGTTCAACGTCGTTGTTTTTCTCGGCCCAATCGGCTGTACTGTTTCTCTTCCCTTCTTCATCCTCTATGGCTTTTGGTGAGTCAGGCGTATCGTCCTTGGAATTGTTCGCTTCTTTCGATGAGTGTGAGTGCTTGGGCTTGTGATGATGAGATTTTTCGGCTTTCGCAGCTGCCTTCTTCTTCTCCTCTCTCTCCTTCTTTTCTTTCTCCTTCTTCTTCTTCTTCTGATTTTTATTCAGAGGCTTTGTTTCGGTAGCAGCTGAAAGCTTATCATCACCATCACCACCCTTCTCTGACGTCCCTGCTGTTTCTGGCTCAACTGAGGTTTGGTCCTTAGCTGGAGACTCTTCAACGGGAGGGGCCTCCTCTGCTCCAGGTACTCCCTCCTTGGAAGGCGTTTCCTCAATCGCCAGAAACTCTTCCTTGGAGTGATCCGTTACGGACGACTCTTCTGTAGCCTTCTCCGCTAGCGCGGGCTCTTTGGGAGCTTCCTCTGGCGCAGGTACATCTTCTTTGACTAATACTTCGCCTGCCGTTGAAGCATCATCCTTTGGTGTCTCAATCGCGGGGTCTTTTGACTCGGTGGTATGGACTGCGGACTTCTCACCCACAATGTCTTCTTCGCTTGCCAGTTCATCATTTGGCGTATCGTCTGCGGGGCCTTCTAGTTGGGGCGCCTCTCCCTCTTCCTTTGGTACACCTTCTTGGGCTAGAGCCTCCTCTTTGACGGGCGTCTCTTGAGCCTCAGCAGCTGATGCTTCAGTCGAAGTGGGGTCCTCCATTTGGGACGCCTCCTCAGGGGATGTTTGTTCCTTGGGCGTCTCCTTGCCGTCAGTGTCCTTGGGCGCCTCCTCCTTCTCTTCGTCCTTCTTTGACGCCATATCTTCTGATGTTGTCTCTGTCTCTACAACCTCTTCTCCCACAGCTGGTAAGTCTTCGTTGTTGGCCGTGTCCTGTGTTCCAGTCAATTCAGGTCCTTCAGTCTCCTCCTTGGCTTCCTCCTCTACCTTCCCCGCCTCTTTGCTCTCCTCGGCGGTTGGAGGTGGGGGAACTGGCACAGGAGGAGGAACTGGAAGAGACTTTGACTCCTTTTCCTTCTTCTTGCTCTTCTTGCCCTTCTTCTTGCTGGACGTTGTGGCTGCTGGTGATTCATCATCTGCTGGAGTTGACACTGGAGCTGGAGCTGCTGGAGGGTCTGGTGCTGGAGGTGGCACAAAGGCAGCTTCTGCAGCTGCAGCGGCCTTCTCTTTTTGCTTTTTCAACTTCTTCTTGTCTTTCTTAGAAAGTGACTGTGATGTTGTAGGTGCTGTAGGCACTCTCATTAGTGATTGTTGTGTATATCCGCCTGTAGGTGATTTAGTACAGAAGGGTCAACGAAAGAAAGCGATTGGCAATAAGCCCAACTCACCTTCATATTCATCCTTTCCAGGATCATCCTCCGCATCTGAAAATTCGGGTCTGGAGTATTGGACATTTGAGAAATCGGAGAACTGTACATGCCCCCAATCAATTTGTGTCCTACTACCAGGGTAATAGTCGTAGCCGTAGCTGTAACTCATACTTTCTCTACCTTGTCCGCACCTGACATTACGAAAAGATCTCAATGACAAAAATCCGGGGAGCAACTCTATTATCTTGCTTCTTGCAGCACACCAGTCAGGCGATCGGGTAGCTGCAGTAATGCCACCAAGTATTAGATTTCTCGAGGCCCTGATGTTGTTAAGCTCCTACCTACCAAGGAAGTATGGGTCGGGGGGGGGGTATCATGCGGCGCACTGCAGGGCGCCAGCTCAGCAACAAAAAAAATAATTATGGCAGATAACGTCTATTGGACGGTACCAGAAAACAGAAGGGTTGTGAGCTCAGTAACTTTGATTTGCGAAATGCAAGCCTCGGATCATAACGGGCGAACGGGTGGGAGGTCCGGAGAGGTCATTCACGAGAGGTACATACCTACCTTATTCTTGAGGCGAACGATGGATGGATGGGTCCATTTCCCTCAAGGCAGGACTGCTGGAGAAAAAAAGCATGCAGGCCTGACAAAACCCGGTCTGATTGCCCAGTCCCCTGCTTGTGATGGGCCACAGGCGCTCAAACCCCAAGGATTACAGCGAGTGCTGCGTCGTGCCCATGCGCAATTGGCCCATGCAGAGCCAGCGCTGGCTGGCGCCACGTCGCTGGGGCGGTTGGGTACGGTAGGTTGGGTTCCATGGACCATATGTATCGGTACGATACATTAAGGCGAGCCTAACGGAGCGGGCCAGCAGAGGACTCGACAAGGTTGAACAGAGCAATGATGCATTGGTTTGACCTACCTGGCCAAGTGTCGATGAGGCCTATCGCGGCCCAATAATAAGGTGCGTGCTGTACCCAGGCTCGGATAGCAGAATCAGTACGGACCTGCATGGACGGGCCGCTGCCAGCATGACAATCAAACAACCTTGAGCCAAGCGGCACGAGTGACAGACAATCATGATGCGATGCTTGCCAGGCAGGCAAGATAGCAATTGGGAAATAACTAGCAGACCAGCTTTGTGCAACACTGGTCTGCCTGCCTGGTACCAGGGCGGATCTCAGAGCCTCCAGAGCCCGTTGTCGTCCACTGCCAGCTGCAAAGACGTCAGGACCGGCTTCAATATCGAAGGTTGTCCGGACCCGCCATCCCCACGCCAAAGGCCGCTCCTAGCAGGCGGATCCCGGTACGGGCCTCCTCTCCAGTACGTCTCGGATGGGGGACAACATCTCAAAACCTTGGATGACTCGGCAGGTCGATCGATGGTGGATGGCTGCAACTGAGCGGTTTAGTTACTTCAGATGTGCAACGTGGCTCGCTTCTGAAGCTTCTTTTGGCAGACCCATTATGCATCTCGATATCAGAAGCCCTCGGGCCTCAGATGTAGGCCATTCCCCCTCGGTGGGGGCATTTCATGTCAATCATTGTCAATACTCAGCATTTCCAGAAACGACCTGGTTACAACGCATATCTCTCGATGAGATGTCGCCCAACTCATCTCACACCTTCTTCTGACTGGCTCCTCGGCTTCAGGCTGCTCGAGCCTGATAGCATCATGACATCCACCCCCTCCGCCATTATACCGTTGTGACCGTTGAGCAACGTTGCCGTCGACATTGTGGGCGTTGCGTGAGCTGAACTTGAGGCGCAGAGACAATAACATTCTCAATTTGTCCACGCCCATGCCCTGTCTCAAATAGAGAGGCCCACTTCATAACACGGAACTCTTGTTCTTGCGTCCCGTCTTGATCAATCAACACATGCACCTCTGATTTCGTTTACAGCCTCCACAACTTCCATCACAAGTAGCCAGCCAGCCAGTTTTACTTCGTAACACAAACAAGATCCGTTCCTGGCGGTAGCGTCATGGGCGTTATGGAAATAAGGAGAGCGGTGAGTAAGATTGACGTAAATGGAGAGGCTGGATCGTGAAAACTCTTGACTACTAGGCCGCCAAGGATTAATAATAAGTGGCAGCTGGGGAGAAATATGGACGGCTAACATGTGAGCAAGGCCACTTCCCTGTCACGGCAGAACCTCACCATCTTAGTTTTCAATTAGCATTAACATATATTTCATGAGAACCAAGACCTACACTGGCTCTACTCGATCTATATGGCACTTAATTACTGCTTTTTTCAAACCTACGTGGGTATCTAGGAAGCAATATGCGGCACTGCCTGAGCAGGCCAAACTCGCCTTGTGAGCCAGGTTTTTTGAGAGAGAGAAATCATCACAGTGTTGCATCATTGTGCATGATGCACAGGTATAAAAGACTGTGCAAGGAACGCCAGGTGGACAACAATTTGGTGACAGCCTTCTTCTTTTATTGGTATCTCCATCTTGCAAAAGACAGACATAGGGTAGTTAGCTTTTCCTGCCTAATTGCATCCTCAATTTCCCACATTCCATCTTAACTCTGTCGCATTTCGAAAAGGTCAGAAACCGCTGGCCGGCGACTGCGATAGGCCGCTCCATCGCACCTCCCGCTGAATCAAATCATTGTATTGTGGCAATTGTAGCCTCAAAACCTCATGCGATCGTAGACCGTCCCATTCTGGTTCATGCCGCCATAGGCCATACCGTTAAAGCGTGGTCCGTTATTCCCGAAACCATTGTGGAATCCAGGATGAACTCCGTACGCGGGCAAGTTCTAGACACCCTCGGTAGCCTTAGGCTCAGTCGCGCTGGGGGCATACGAAGCTTGAGCTCTGTTCTTCTTGATGACTTCCTTCACTCGTTCCTCCGCCTCATCCCAATCCTCGGTATCGAGCTTGACCAAGTCAATACCATATTGCTCGGCAATCTTGCTCAAGGCATCGAAACTTTTCTTATCGTAAACGAAGCTGATGCTGACCCCGACACGGCCAAATCGACCGGTTCGGCCGATACGGTGCAGATAGGTCTCGGCATCTGGCTCAGTGTCGCCTCTTCCCTTCATGGGGATGTCATAGTTGATAACCATGGACACACTGGAAACATCGATACCACGAGCCAAAACGTTGGTGGTAATGAGAACCTTGTTCTCGCCCTGGCGGAATTTGGACAAAAGATCATCTCGCTCGAATCCATCAAAAGCGGCATGGAGTGCAGAGACCTTGTGACCATCTGCTACCATTCGCCTCTGGATCTCGTTGGCGCTTTCTCGTGTCTGTGGAGAGTTAGAGTAGAGATCCAACGATAACCAGTACTACTTACCTTGACGAAGATGACTGACTGGCCGATGGTCATCAACCCATACAGCTTGCAGAGAATATCGTACTTGGTGTTGTCATCTGGGCAGTCGATAAACATTTGAGAGATGCCCTTGACTGTGAGCTCACTACGCTGCAACTTAAGACTATGGGCGTTAGGCGCGAACTTGCTGGCATACTTCATGACATTCTCGGGGAAGGTGGCCGAAAAAAGAAGGACCTGAATGTCCTTGGGGAGCATGCTATCAAGCTTTAGCGTTTCATCAGTAAACTTGAACTCCATGGGGACTTACTTCTTGACCCGAAGGCACTGGTCCCCGAGTCCTTGCTGATCCAGCATGTTGTCGGCCTCATCAAGGACAAGGACGCGGAGCTGAGAGACATCTAGCTGTCTGCGTCGAATGATATCCATCACTGTACCTGGAGTACCGACAATGACACTAGCTCTGACGGGTTCCCCACGAGGAAGTACGCCAGGGATCGCAGCAGCAACCTTCTTATTCTCGATAAAGCGGCCGATGGCGTTGATAACTCCTTCAATTTGTCGCGCGAGTTCTCGGCTAGGTGCAAGAGCAAGAGCTTGGGGCTGGTCAGGTCTGCTGAAGTCAACTCGCGACAATATCGCGGTCACAAAGGCAGCGGTTTTGCCAGTGCCAGACTGGGACTGCGCCAACATGTTTCGCGGCGGATCGCTGAGCATCAGCGGAAGTGATCTGCCTTGTACCTTGGAGGGCTTCAGAAAGTTAAGGCTTAGGAGACCCTTCAGAATATCCTCACGGCTGAAATAGAAATGTCAGTGATGTTTCTCCCAGAATGAGATGATCACCACCTACAGGCCAAGATCCTGCCAGGTGGTGGCAGAGTGGAAGGGAGTAGCTTCATTGTTCTGTAGCTCGCTAAGGGAGACCTCGACATCCCATTCAGGCTCATGGAGACCAGAGCCACCAAGGTCCTCGATGTTGCCGTCGGCTTGGCCAAGTTCGCCAGTAGAAGCGGGAGCACTTTCGGCTGGAGGCTCCGCGGCAGCCTCATCTGGCTTTGTAATTCGGCTCGCAAGATCAGCCATGGCGAGTAGAGTGATGTGCCGTAAAATACGTTTCGGCGATCGCAAGGTGGAAGAAGAGAAGTCGATACGGGGGGGGGGGGAGGCGGTGGTAAAGTTCTCGAGGCCCTGGAGCAGGCGCTAGAAAACAAACTGCCTGGCAAGATCACGACGTTCCTTCAACCTGCACGAGCCGGCGCCGAAAAGGCTTTAAAAAGAGATGTTGACAGAGAGAAAAGGTTGAGGTATGGATCAGCCTAAGTCAAGAGAAATACTCAGGCAGGTAGGCAGGTGGATAGGCATAAACAAAAGCTCATGCCAGCTACCGTAAGGTGATGAGAGGTGAATGGACTGGAAAGCTTCCTTCTCCAAAGTTTTGGCGGGGTCCAAGTTTATTGGAGGGGTACATGCAGAGCAGAGCAGTTGAGATGCCTAAGGTACCTAGGGAGGTACCTAAGGTTAGTACTTAGGTAAGTACCTTCCCATCCAATTGGGTGGAGTCCATTCAAGCTTCCATCAATGCTCGCCTCTGACGTTAGTACCTTAGGCACGCCCTGTACAGGTACAGCCCCCAGGGGTATCAAATGTTAAATCTGGTACTTTAATTAGTAGCTAATCTGCTATAAAATAGATATAGATTAGCCTAGAATTATCTCTATTAATATACTAAGTATATAATATTTTATTAGTATTTATAATTTTATTAAAATAAAAAATACCTAAATAATTATAGAAATGTATATTTAATACCCCTGCGGACTGTAGTACTATAATGTGGGCAACTACCTACCGCTAATTACCCGGCGCATTTGCTCCCACATCAGCTGTGGAACTTGGCAGGTATTCCAGACTGATACAGTTGTGGATAAATCAAGATACCTAACTTCGGCATAAAACTCGAGGCTCAACTTACGCCAACCATACCTTGAACCAGGAAATACCAAGATTCGACTATAAAGCTTTCATAGCTCCATATATCATACAGTAGTCTTGAATAACAGCGATGTCAGCTCCACCGCCACCACCTCAAGGAGGGCTATCTCTCTATGAGAATCTGCTGGATCCCAATGATACGTCTTCAACCTCAGCAACAATATCTTCGGCACCTATTCTATACAGCCAAACAGAAGACACATCTGCAGAAATTGTCGTCAAGAAGCCCATTGATCCCGCCCTTCGCTTTCAACCTATACGTCGTCCACAGGTGAAGCAAGCCAAGCCAAAGCCGGCATTCCCCAAGCCGGCTGTTTCTAAGCAGGCTATCAATCCTGCTCCTCCCGCTCCAGTGCAACCGAAGACTACGCTTGCAGACTGGGCCGCAACTGAGGAAGATGAGTGGATGTATGGTATGGGTGAAAAGCGTCAGCGTGGCGGTCGGAAGAAGAAGAAAAAGAGACAACAAGAGGAATTTGAGACCAACTGGGACGATATCTATGACCCCACACGGCCAACTAATGTTGAAGAGTACCTGCATAGTGATGAGAAAGTCCAAGAGGTCAGAGATTGGAAAGCTTTGCTTTATAGGCACCGGCGTAAACGCGACGAAAGCGACCTCTCAGACGAGGACGAGGACGAACAAACCCGGCATGCTCCTTCAAGTGAGTACACTACAAACAGCCTCTTAGTAAAATTCTTACCTTTATCAGATCAGTTCGCTCCACCTTCGTCATATGCTTTCGTACCACCACCGCCTCAATCACCCCCAGGACCACCTCGAGGCGATGTTAGTGGGGACGATGTATTTGCTCGCCGTGTAGCTATATCTCAAGGGGACGCTCCTCCTCCTACTGCTGCACAAGCATCACCCTCTCAGCCTTCCAATTTCGCCACCATATCACGCGCCCCCGTAAGATATTCAAAGCCACATGACGACGAAGACGCAACAGGGGATAATGTCGAAGACGATGCGTATTCTCCGCCCCCAGCTCTTGGGTCCAGTCTTCCGGAACAACCTGGTGAAGATTCTCAAGCTCGGTCAAGCCGTCCGGGCCAGTCTGGTTTTGCCCATCGATTGATGAGCAAATACGGATGGACAAAGGGCAGTGGCCTTGGTGCTGATGAGTCAGGAATTGTCAACCCTCTGCATGTTCAAGTCGAGAAGCGGCGGAAGAAAGCCGACGCAGATGGCGGAGGATGGGCCGAGCCAGGTGGAAAGGGTAAGATCCTTGGTGGGAAGCGCAAAGAGGAAAACGCAGGCAAGTTTGGTACTATGAGTGATGTCATAGTATTGCGCAATATGCTTGAAAATATGCCGAATCTCGAGGAGGAGATTGCAGGAGGTTTGGGACAAGAGATCGGAGAAGAGTGTGGAGAAAAGGTTTGTGAAAGTTATGTCCTTTTTTAGGCATGATATAATTAACAAAGATACAGTATGGGCGCGTGGAGAGACTATACATTGACCAGGAAAGCCGCAGAGTGTTTATCAAGTTCACAAATCAAGTTTCAGCCCTTCGGGTGAATATTCTGTTTTCTCTTTCACAACCGCAAACAGCTGACAACCCGTACAGGCAGTCAATGAACTAGACGGTCGTGTATTCAACGGCAATACAATAGTCCCCGAATTCTTCGATACAGAAAAGTTTGAGCAGGGGAAGTATCATTAAAAAGAGTGCTTTCATGACAGGTCACGGCTACGCAGTGTAACAGAAGCAAAGCTTTAAGGGGCAGAAATAAACGTGATAGTCAAGTATTATCAATATGGAGACATATCCTTTACAGATTTGGAGGAACCGACTTTACCCAACCAGAGTCGGTATTCAGCATGAAACAAGTAATATTCCGGTCAACATACTCGTATAACCTCCCCTCTTAGGCGTTGGTTGGTGTTGTCTTGAGTGTCGTATTCCTTAGGAGGGACAAAGTTAGAAGATAGGCAAATGAAAACCGAGTTTCACGAGGGTTTAAGCAGGGAACCTGGTAAACCCCGAATGTAAAGAGTAGGCGATTGGCAATCAGATGGATGGAGAAGAAGGATTTATATTCATAGTAGACCTGCAACTCGGCAATCCTTGATACAAGTTGCAGACCGAAAAGATTCATGGTCAGATATGGAAAAGAAGCACTTATCACAAACTAAAAGTCTTTGTATGATGAGTTTAAGAGAAGCATAAATTTTCAGGACTCGGCGAACATGATCTCAAGAATAAAGTCCAAGTACAATCGATTATTAAGCTCTAACAGGTTATCCTTTACACGCAGTTACCCCCACCCCATGAAAAGCATTTTGTGCCCTATGATGACCAAGCACAATATGTCGTAGAGAAAAGTCAGGAAACATGATGACGGCGATAATGACGCCTTTAAGAGAAAATCCAGTAATCTTCATCTCCGGGCTTAGAAGAACTGGGCAACGGCAGCAACACCTGCAAGAGCAAGAACAGCCATGTTGACGCTGACAATGCCAGCAGCATCCTCCTTGTCGCTACTGTTGCTGCTGTCGGAAGAGCCGTCGCTCTCCTCACCACCGTCCTTGCCCTCGTTGGCCGCCTTGTTGTTAGATGTGCACTTCTCCTCACCGTCGATCTTCTTGTCCTTCTTGAGGTTGTCGAAGTAGTCGCAGAACTCCTTGATATCGGTGGTCGACGAAACAACGACACTGCCACTAACTTGGTCAAGCTTGGGAAGTTCCACCCTGAAATCACTCATTAGACTTGGAAATTCAGTATGCTAGAGGGGATTTACTCACTTCTCGAAGCTGCCTCGGAGGGCAACACCACCGGTGACCTTCTCGAGCTTGGGGAAATCATCAATAGCCTCAAGCTTGGTGTTGTTCTGGATGGTGAAACCGCCGCCAATCTCCTCCAGGACGGGGAATGAAACATTGGTAAGCTTGTTCATGTTGACAAGAGACAGAGTCTCCGTGATCGTTGTCAGGTTTGGGGCGGAGAAAGACTTGAGCTCGGGGTTGGCGCTCAACTTCAAGCTCTTCGTCACCTCCTGGAGAGCAGGAACCTGAAAGGACTTGGCGCTAGAAATTTGGATCTCGGCAGCAGTCTCGAGCTTGTTCATGGTAATTTCCATAACGTCGTTGCCATTGTCGAAGATCAGAAGCTGGGTAGTAACGTTAACAAGATCGGAGTTGAAAGCGTTCATCTTTCGGTTGTTGTCAATCTGGAAACTCTCGACACTAGCGACGCTGAGACCGCTAAGATCACTGATGAAAGTGTCGGTGATTCGAATGCTCTTGATCTTAGTAACGCCTTCGGTACCGAAGTTCAGCTGGCCGAGTCGGGGAAGCTTGATGAAGCTAAGCTCGCCCAGGCTCTGGAGTGAAGAGAATTCGAGGTTGTTGAGAGCCTCGAGGTTGTTGAGCTCGAACGTTCCGGTGATGGAATTAATGGTGGTACTGGAGAGAGAGATAAGGTCTCCAGCGTTCTTGGCCTGGAAGTTGCCCTTGATCTGCTTGGGGCCGTTGATGACAACGGCACCAGAAACAGACTTGTCAAGGATGATATCGGCATCGACAACATCGCAGCTGATGACTTGTGTAGGTTCGGTGATATTGATGTCCTTGGTACAAGTGGCAGCTAGACGAGATTGTTGTTAGTATAATATCCGAGATGGTGCATCTGATTCTACCCACCAGAAACGGCAGAGACACCGAGGGCCGCAATGGCCGAGAGGACCTTAACCGAATGCATTATGATCTGGATAAACAAACAATTAGATAACGTTGACTATACACGAGTGCGTGAAGACTGCGGGCTGATCTGTCGCGGTGGTCCCTATGAATGTCGGTCCAAAGTACAACCGCCTCCAAAGAAGCGATGCTGATGAGGAATGGTGTCAAAGCGAGCAACTGCAATACAATGATGCTCGATAGCAAGGCCTCTTTTGTGAGGAAGAAGGATGTTCAATGGCAACCAACCTGGAAGGAATGCGTGAGGGGGAGAGGGAGGAAGAGGAGATGCGTCAAGTCAAATCGTAGACAAGAAATGACCAAATCGCAAAACGAATGGAGAAGGAAGAGCGTACAAAAAGATGATTTGAGGCAGGTGAAGGAAGAAAAGAAAGAAAACAAGACGGCAAGAAAGACGGGACGGAGCGGTTGAAACCAATCAAGGAGCACAAGCCAAGGAAATGCGCGTCTCGGCAAGCATCTCACAATGGATCAAGCCAGTCGACCGAGCGATGAACGTTCGTACGTACGTACCTAGATTGTAAGGGGAAAGGATCCTGTGATTTTGTTGGATGGTGTTGATTCTTCAAATTCTTGGGAGTTTCTCGGCGAGCGACTGAGATATATCACAGAACTGTAAGAATATTCCTAGAACTAGATAAAGTCTGGCAGAGTAGAGCCTGACGAAAACGAGTGGCGTGAAGAGAAAAACTGGACGAGAATATTACCGACAAGGAGAGGAAAGAAGAGGTTCGAAGGAGCGAGAGAAAAAGAGAGGAGGAGACTGGAGGGAGGAGATGAAAGATGGTCGACCGAGATGAGTGCACGGTGGGAATTCGGCGCCGCCTGCATGGGGCATGGGGGGCCAGGGGAGCTACCAGGGTGGGTTCGAGTTGGATGGCAAAACCTAAGTTCACGGACAAAAGCAGGGCACCGACAGGTCAATCCCCAGTTTCGGGGCCCATTCTCCCAGGGGCACTCAGACACTGAAGACCAAAAAGGAACCAGTACCGGCCCAAGGCGATGCCAGGGCGAGCTGGACTCCAGACTCCAATGTGGACTGGACGGGTATGACGGATCCATTAACCAGGTGTGAGAAATACCTAAGGTAGGTAGGGATAAACGGCATAGGCACTAATCTCCTCCTAACCTTAGGTACCTAATGGTTCAGAGATATGGGCCCACTGACTTGGTTACGCCTCATCTGCTACTGTAAACACGGCGTATCACTAAACTATCAAGACGCTAGCTAATCCATTGAGAGTGTTTTTTTCTTCTTCTAATCTGTCTGGCAATGGAGGTTCCTTTTCTGCCTATATTCTCGAGCCAAGACCTTGTGCGCTCGCATTTATACCAACCTCCAACTTCACAAAAAGCCCAATGGCCGCGTAATCAGAGCTAAATGCAACAACAATGACAACACTCTCTGCCTTCCAGTCTGCTTGGCCAGAAACCAAAACAATCAACAGCCCCCAAAGAGGAAATCAGTGGGTACATATCTTCTTCTGCCTCTTTGACTTTACTACGTCGCATGCATTACCAGGCACTACCAGGCACTACCAGGCACTACCAGGCACCGCGGCTCTCATAGCCACTCCAAGCGCATTACTGAATCTATCCAGCTTTGAATGGATCTAGGTACCCAGATATTCACCTATAACTCTACCTTAGTACCTACTAAGGTAGCCCTCTTTCGTAGTAAACAACCATTCTTGAGGAGGCACATTTGCGCATGATTCTTCTATTAGACTCACTCTGATATAGTTATGTACATAAAGTAGATTGTCCTTGGTATTCCCTGGCAATCTCATCACCCAAATTAGCTACAATCTCCAGGTTTGTGGGCGAGATTTGCACCCCATTCAGCTACGGACGCTGTTTAGAGTATCCACCTTTCGCATCAACTAGCAGGGGCCTTAAACTCCCAGGTCTCTAGATGTGTTGATAGTAGAATACATCCCAAATGATCGATCCTATCGTGCCAGGTAATGCCACGGCACCTCTTTTGAAGTATTCACTAACAGACGGAGACATTGCACCGCCTTCCCTGTCATACTCATCTTGTTCCATTTGTCTTCATTTATTACACATGATTTCACGATCCAGACTGAGCCTGGATTCTCAATCTTCAATTCCTTTCTTCCACTGAGACGTCATCATTTCCTTGAGACAAATCAATTATGATGCCCGTCGGAGGCAAAGGTTACACAGCTGGCCTGTCAAGGGCGATAAATACTGTACACCTACGTAGGACAGAGTTCAGTCACGGATATGACAATCATTCAACCGAGCGAACACGAGCGTATCTCTAATGACATGAGTATCAAAACGAACTCGTTAATCGATATCAGGCCCAAGTGATTGAAGAATTAATTATCGAGTCACCAGGCACTCGAAGTCTCAAATCTTATTACTACTGACAATACGATACGACTTTTCTCGGCATCGAAACTTCCGGAGGCTCCGGGGATAACAAAGCCCAATGCTTCTTCTCCCTTAACAGATATTTCTATTATCATTCCACTTCACGCACTCGCTTCCCTTTCCTTTTTCATATATCTCCTTAAGTATTTGGAGTCTCGGGCAACTGATATGCAACGCGGCTGTACCGTCGCCGGGGTCCCTGTGCTTCTTTTTTCTTTTTGTCTTTCCCCTTAACATGAGTCTCAAGACTTGAGACTCAAGTGATGTGCTGATCCCAACCTGCCCAGCCCTTCTTTATCTCAGCGGATTGTCACTCATACAAATGTGCTGGGGCACATGCCGCGGATAGATCCAAGGTTACGATCTTAAAATGGACTTTTTTTCTCGCACCGCCCTTTAACCGAAATTTGCCCCTGATTTGTTTTCATGCCATGTCGCAGTGGCCATGGGTTTGGTTATCTTTCAGTTTCACGGACTCAGTACGTCAATTGAGGCTGATCTTGATTATAATTATCACCCAGGTAATCAAAATAACGCACCAGAGCAGATTGGGCATGTCTATCTTCTGTATATCTCAGACAAAGGCTTTTCAGGGTTCATCGGCCTCAATGAAAACTTCAGCGTCGAAGGTCTTTCTAAACCATGAGAGGGAAGCAAAAACTGTTATCAGCTGAGGGCCCACAGCTATCAATGGCACTAGTACCTACATACACACGTCTGGACACTAATTTAGATCAGATATGCCCGGGTTTCCGCCCGTTGGCTACTCGGTTGAATCTTCCGTTGTCCAAGAGGCCACGACGGACGCCTCCATTCCATCGAATCATGTACACATGTACCTAAATCGAAGTTATCCGCCGCCCCTTGACGCGTTACACTCTCCACACTCAGACAGCCAAGCCTGCAGCTTGTGTGGGATTGGCTCCATCACTAACCAAGCATCTTCCCACTTCCCGCTTCGATATCTATCCAGACCTTGCAGAGACTCGACGATTTGCGAAATGGTTGCACAAGACTTTCATTTATGGGCCCAGGGGCCTCACTAGAGCTTAAATTCCTCTTGGCTATCACATTGGCCCATTCAACTCTCGCGATCTGCGAGCTAACGTCGAGTTCGTTGTTCGTCAGGCACGTAAGGTATCCATGCGTCTTGTCTGATACATTGTACACGGCATCCTCACTACTAACTTACTATACTTAAGTATCTAAGGTAGGTAGGTACCTTTGCTTTTCTTTTTCTTTTTTTGCAACCTCTACGATGTACCAAGATGCCAGGATGCATCGAGGCCCGCTTCAGTCTCGGCAGCGGCGCCTTTGGTCGATTCGTGGCGCAACCGTCTTTCACGCCGTTATGTATGGATGAATCCACAAAAGCAGGCCTCCCCTGAAGCCGATCGCCGATGGCGTATCATGTTCTTTGTGCAAGTTCAGCCAATTATATTTGCTGCCGTGATCCTTTAACACCAATAGGAAATATGCTCTTCAGACCAGAAGACCTCCCCGACTTATTGTAGTGTAAAAACCCGATTTTGTATTGTTAGACGTGTATGTTGGACCTTATTCACCGGGTCCAGACGGACCATGAGGACAGCTATGTAAATATGTGCATTGAATCTGTAGTATGACATCACCACTCGCAGTAGTAGCCGCGGAAGTGTATCCGATCAACACAATGTGGGATTCTATATCTTTGTCTGCGAGGCACAATAACAACAAACACACCCCGACCCAGCAACCGAAGTCTACTCCATTGTGCTGATATCGGTCTCCTCGACTCGCCACATGTACCACATGAAGAGACTGCGATATGGTGAGAACTTAGCCGACAGCTCAGTCATGTCCTGCTCCGACATGTACTTCCATTTACCACCGCCTTTGGCCTTGAGCTTGGCAATATCACGCCCTACGAATGCAGCCATGCCTCTCTGAACGCCCAGATCACCGAGTGAAAAGACGTCCATCCGTTTTAGCCCGAAGAATGCAAACATCTCAACGGACCACTTCCCAAGGCCTCTCACAGCAATCAGCCTTTCCATCACCTCCGCATCCGAAGCATCATGGAGCATTTGAGCACTAAGTTCTCCACTAACGAACTTTTCTGCGAGACCTTTGATGTACTCAGCTTTGCGTTGCGATAGACCTGCTGTACGGAGCTCGTCGGTCGACTTGGCAGCCACCTGGGAGGGATGAGGGAACCGATTTCCTGGTTGCTCTTCGAACAATGTGAGAAACTTGGCCTTTATAGACTTGGCTGCAGCTCCTGATACCTGCTGGCTGATGATACCACTGGAGAGGTTCTCAAACGGGTCTATCTTCTCTGCTAGTCCCTCTGGTGAGAATACTCTGCAGTGGTGGCTCTCCACTAGGGGTTTCATGCGAGGATCAACTTTGACCAGATAGTCGCATGCCTCTTTAAGGATATTCTCTGTCGTCGTCTTAGCCTGAGGTGCCTTGCTGGGCGATAAAGTATCAACGTCTCGTGAGGTAACAAGACGTGAGGTCTCTGGGGAGAGGAGCGTTGCGTTTGTCAGCTTAGGGTTCGCAAGTCGTGCAACGGCCGCAGTACGAGGCTTCTTAGTGATGCTAGTCGGCTCAGCAAAGAGCCCAGCAGCAGCAGGCGTTGGTGTCTTTGGTGGCGGAACAGCTAGTGTTGCAGGCTTGCCTTGTGCTCGCTTCCTTGGGGGTGGTGTTGAAGGTACCTCGGGCTCGTCCTGAACGGCAGTTGCTTTACGCTTCCGACCTGTAGCCTTCAATCTTGGTTTCTCCGATGACTCTGTCATGGGAGCAGGCTGAGCGCTGATGCGTAAGGATCGCCTTGTGGTGACCATGATGGGCGTCGGACTGAGTCCTGTCCTTATTCCGAATATTTGTGAATATAATATGAATTGCTGTAAGGCCAGGAAGCTATGACGTCGTAAGCGCAAAGTGGGCATAACATAATCCGGCTCACGGTAAATGCACCGCTACTCACGAATAACCTCTGGCGTAGCGGAGCCTTTATTCTTGAAATTGGCAAGTCTTCCTGTTGGCGAAGGTGTCAGTCTTTTGCTTATCCACGTTTATTGAGTCCTTGAGATACGAGCCCTGCTCTGTGTCATTGGTCGATCTCTTAGCGTACTTATTTAGAGCTAATAACGTCACACACAGGTTGTAATAAGGTACACCTTATCTTCCATTACCTCCACTATTAACCAAGACAACGGACTGACGATCATGGAACTGTGATCTGTATCTATCTCCTCTCTTTTATGAATTTCTTGTGTTACCTATATTTCTAATCAGACTCCTTCTTGGCACGAGCCTGCATCTGTGCAGTGAGTCTGTCGATGTCAATGTTACACATGTTAGTCACTCCAAAGACCAAACAGAGGCTTAACATTGTTCATAAACAACATGTACAAGATACGAAGTGTCTAGCGCTTGTAGCACAGCATTACCTACCGACTACTTACAACTCGACTCGTTCCAAAGGTCAATAAAAGAAGAAGAAGAAGAAGAAGAAAAAGAAAAAGAATAACAATAACATATCATCAAAAAGCCCCATAGCCACGACTTCAATTGCTTCTTTGGAGCACTCTCTAGGGTAAGTATCTTATATATTCGTCGCTGACGTTAGCTTTTCCATCCGCGATAGGGGCTATCTACCGCTGAAACCACTGAAGAATGGAGCTTACAGCGGGTCAGTGGAGTACCCGGAAGCTCTGGAACGCTCCAGGGACCCTGCCCCGGCCACAACCCGGCTGTCGTGTCGAGCCAACGAAAGTCAACGTATTGATCCGAGCTATCGCAACGTGGATCAATGTCATGTCAATAGTGCTTTTTGGTTTATTTTTCTTACCTGGATTCTCACAACGGGTGCTTGTCGACTTCACCAATTCCTAATAGAGGACCATCACACACTCATTTTCGGTCGTACCGTCTATTTCTGCTTAATGCGAATATTACATGTTTTTGAGCCGCTCTGGAAACGCTACTCTTCTCACTCGACAGCAATAACCTCAGCCTCCAGCAAAACCCCTGTACAAAGACGGATCAGGGTATCGTCTGCCCAAGCACGAAATTACACGAGAGCCGCCGTGAAACTCCTCGGTACAGAATAGGATCAAAGGGTTGATAGACGGAGTCGTTGCGACAGGGAAATCGAAAGAACCGTGAACCTTGGAAGACCTCACGTGGTTGCTGATAGCAAAACGTGAGCACAGCTGCAACGATAGCGCTAGTTATCGCCTCCGCGATAGATTGTCCTATCCGAAGAATAGAGCGAGAGGACGACTTGCTGAAGCATTCACCATGCTTCTCCCTGGTGGTGGACTTAACTGGAAGGCCGCAAAGGCCCAAATGCCCCCGAGCAGAGTATTGCGAAGCAATTTGACACGATCACGATTACTTCTCCTGATAGGCGTTACTGGCATTGTGATGCTGCTGTACCGTACTTTTCGAGCACCACTCCCGGGACCACAAAAGTCTGTACCGTCAGCTCGGTTCGAGTAGAGGAACTCTACTAACATGGAAACAGTGTTCGTTGCTGGGGCCCAAACAAGTCGCCTATGGAAATGACACCGAACGAGCATGCTCTATGGAATGCACACATGCAGACACCAGTCCTATTCAACCATCATAAACCACTAAAAGTCGAGTCTCCTTCGATCCAGCACATCGACCTGAACCCGATCACCTCGAGCCCACAGGCCCTCATCCGAAACGAACGAGTATTGATCTTAACACCTCTGAAGGACGCCGCTCCTTTCCTCAAGAACTACTTCAAACTTATCGCAGAGCTCACTTATCCGCACCGCCTGATCGATCTCGCCTTCTTAGTATCTGATTCGAAGGACGATACACTCGCTGTCCTTGCTTCCGAGCTTGACCATCTACAAAAGCGGAAGGATGAGGTGCCATTTAACAGTATCACTGTTGTCGAAAAGAACTTCCATTTCCACCTCAGCCAGGATGCAGAGCAGAGACATGGATTTGAGGTACAAGCGCCACGTCGCAAAGCCATGGCTAAGGCAAGAAACTACCTCTTGGCCACAGCTCTGAAGCCAGAGCACTCATGGGTGTACTGGCGTGACGTTGATATCGAACAAGCGCCAAGACGGATCATTGAAGATTTTGTTGCGCACGACAGAGATATTCTCGTGCCGAGTAAGTCCCCAAAGGATATTCTGAGACATCATGGCACTGACACATCCGAGACATTTGGTTCCACAGGTTCGAGAAGGGTGTTGATATTGAAGGTCGATGTAAGTTGCTCAAGTCTAGAATAGCTGAGACTTACTAATTTGCAACCGCAGTCGACTACAACTCATGGATCGAGTCCGACAAAGGCCGAAAGCTCGCGAACAGCCTGCCGAAGGACACAGTCATTGTCGAAGGCTACAAGGAATTCGACACTGGGCGCGAATACATGTGCAAGATGGGGGATTGGCGCGAAAATAAAGATGTTGAGGTTCAACTAGATGGTATTGGTGGTGTCAACATTCTGGTCAAGGCAGACGTTCATCGATCAGGTTTGTGGTCACATTATATCAAGTTCCATAACGTGCGATTAACATCCTCTTTAGGCATTAACTTTCCGGCGTATGCTTTTGAAAACCAGGCCGAGACCGAAGGCTTTGCCAAGATGGCTAAGCGTGCCGGCTATCAAGTTATTGGTCTCCCAAACTACATCGTATGGCATTACGATACACAAGAGAAGGGTGGTAACTTATGATGAGAGTCGCAATTTTGAAGAGCAAGTGGAGTTGATTTTTTTACCTAACTTATCTACCTGACGACTCCCGACCAGCTCACTCCATCTACGCAGACTCATGACATTACGCCGTTAACGTTTCCAACATTTTCCCAGACCCCTCGGTCGATGTTCACCTTCAAGTTAAGCTTGGAAATGAGCAACAAAACATTATCCTTCAGCGAGTAACCATTTCGTTTGATTCGACTCGATCTGTTGTGTATTTAATACTGTCAATGTGGGCGTTAAGGGTATCTATTGGAGGAGGGGACTAAAAGTGAAGCAGATGCTTTCTGTAATATTTGGGAACTGGTTTCTTATTACCAGTCAGGAAACGCGTTGTGCCATGAAGATTCAGTAGTAATGTGTGTAAGGAAGAGGAGCTTTATATAGAGGGAGCTGACGGAGTGTGGAGCTAGATGTAATATAGATAGGTAGTACAGGCCATTTTCTGGAGTTAACGATGCACTGATGATAATGATCAGTATAATTAGCCAATGTATTTCTCATCGGCTGCCTACTAATCCTTGAACATGAGCTGGCGAACGTAACTGCGTAGGTACTTTCTGCAATTCCAACCTGTCAAGAAGTGGATAGGCGAAAAGGTGAATAGTATTTTATGGAAGAATAACTCAAAGCACGAACATACTGAAAGAACCAAACTATTACACCTAAGATTCATCTATCTATCATATTCCACTTGCGAATAGCATCATATTTGGTCAGAGTGACATACCTACCTAGGTACCTTACCTAGTTGAGATCGGCCATTTGAATATTGCGTCACATGAGACGGGTGCACCTGAGCGATCTTGCAATTAGGTATAGCAGACAGCTACACAATATGCAATTAAGAGGAAATGGCGGGCAAGGCCTATGTGCCGTCATCACACAGGCAACGATAAGAGTCCCACAGGCTACCTTTAACTCTACACTACCTTACATAGGACGACGACGCTGACGACAACGAACATCGCAACCTACGGGGTACAACGCGCTTTCTATTCATATAATACTAGAAGCTTCCGATATCCTGTGTAGCCCCGGTGGATATTATTCTCCTGGAGCCTGACCCCACTACCCGGCACTTGAGTCGAGGCTCACTACGCCATTTTCTGCCCCGACACTGCACGACGAGATCGCTCAACAAAAGGAACAGGACTCGCGCTCCTTTTCCTTCATCAAACTCATATTTCTCCCCAATCTTGACTGACTAGCAACTGTAAACATGTGGGGTTGGTTTGGTGGCGCCGCAGCCCAAAAACGCAAGGATACGCCCAAGAATGCGATACTCGGGCTGCGAGCGCAGCTTGACATGTTGCAGAAGCGTGAGAGACATCTCCAGACCCAGATCGACGAGCAGGATGCTACCGCACGCAAGAACGTGAGCACCAACAAGAACGGTACGTGATCATCTCAATGAGATTCGTAATGCGGGGCAGAGATGCTGATCTATATGATAGCGGCCAAAGCGGCCTTGAGGCGCAAGAAGACACACGAGCACGCGCTCGAGCAAACTGTTGCACAGATCGGTACACTAGAGCAGCAAATCAACTCGATCGAGTCCGCCAATATCAACAAGGAGACCCTGGCAGCCATGAGCAACGCCAACGCGGCCATGAAGCAGATCTATGGAGGTCTTACGGTCGACAAGGTTGATGCGACAATGTACGTTGACGCCACGCTTATTTATGCCAGTTGGTGTGCGATGTGTTCTTGGCTAATCTGAAACAATAGGGACGAACTGCGTGAGCACAATGCAATGAGCGACGAGATTGTCAACGCAATCACCTCGAACTCATTAGGCGAGCCGATCGACGAGGATGAGTTGGAGAACGAATTGGATGAGCTACAACAGGAGCAGCTCGACGAACAGATGCTAAAGACGGGCACCGTCCCTGTGTCAGATGCCGTGCATAAGCTACCCACGCCGGCTAGGGAAGAGCGTATGTGCCCTTTGCTCAAGTTTTTTTTTTGTGTAAATACTAACATTATACAGCCGTGTCGAGCAAGAAGCAGGCAGTCGAAGAAGATGACGAGGAAGCTGAACTTCGGAAGTTGCAGGCTGAAATGGCCATGTGAGATTGTTAATAGAGTAATTTGGTGTTTGCATAGCATTTGGTTGGTGGGGACTGAGGGCGAAGCTGCATTATATGTGGCGTTTTCATCTACCACAGACAAGAGATGGCCTCATGGTATTCAGAGCTTCCTGTGCCCTGGTAGATTTGTGGTTCTATTGTGGGTGTTATTGTCGGCGTCGGCGTCTAAGGTTGTTGTTGATCTTTATCGTTTACGAAACTCTTACCATCTTTCGCCTGGCAATTCGGCTTCAGCATCGTGACCGCACAGAAGTGTTTCTGATGACGGTACGCCTGGCAAGGATGCACTTGATGAGAGACCTGTGTGATGGCTGACGAGCCTTGAAATAGGGGAGAATCTAGATCTTCAATGCGAATATATCCCGTAAAGTTGACCAAATCTGCTATTGAGATAACAATTTGCCGGTGACGAGAACACCCAGCTTGCATAATGAGTCCAGAGTTGTTACTGGAAGAGGAAGCAAATGGACATGAATGCGGACATGACATCAACAGATCTATGGCATGGTAGCATAATAGGTGATAGTGCTTATATCGTTTGGCTATGAGGATATGAAGAAGGCCAAGACGTTGTGGGTCACATCACTATTTGATTGATTCATAGACGCCCATTTGAACGGGACTGAAACAAGGATAAGGTCTGTTGGTCAGCCCCAATATTGTCTTGAGGATCTCGCAACAAACCGAGAGGTCCATGTATTAGTAGTCATGACGAAGTAACGCTGGGATCTTTCAGCTGGGCTGGAGGTGACCGTTTCAGAGGACGAGACCACCCAACTGGCTTCGAAACCAGCCAAGGCGTAAAAAGTGTAGTCATCACATCTACAACATAATATCAAGCTTAATGAAGGTCGCCGATCTGCAGCAGAACGAGTACAGTACCTTAGGGTGGCCTACCTAGTACCCTAGGTATACTAGGCCCCCAACTGAGGCTATACGAACACCGTAATTGGACGGAGATGGTTTCACGTGATTACTTATCGTGTTTCTAGTTGGGGGATAGGCTGTGGTTGGCTGTCAGTTGCTGACGCCTGGAAGTACCCTCCCGCGTCTAACGGCGCTACAAGAGACCTCAGCCAGTCATAGCTCGAACTCTAACCGCCAAACAAAACGTACACCATCCGTCGAGTTTCGGATCGTCCAAGTACTTCGCCTCTGCATTTCACGCGCGCAAAAATAGAACGTACTTGCAGCAGGATATCTCGGATCCAGCCTCTTCCACAATGACGCAGAGAGCAATCGAGGGCCCGCTCTGGCGGTTCCATAGCCCTCGAGAGGCCCTGAAGCTGAAGAGGAGGCTTGCAGATGCAGGACTTACAACGCCCAGCAAGCGCTGGCCTTACATATCATGATCAGCTTGCGTGATGTAGCGAGGGACGGCGGCTGCTGAGAATGTGTATGCTGCATATGCATAGTCCAGTCCAGCTCAGTCTTGTCTTCATATGCCCCCTTGTTTCCTAACTCATCCATCCGTTGTGACTGTGTTTCGCATTTTCTTTCTCTTGTCTTCTCTTTTTCCTCTGTCGTATCCGCTGTGGCCGCTTGTACAAACTCTCACCAACTAGTTTCTCCTTGATTTTCTTTTCCCTTTGTTCTTTTGTCACGACTGCTCATGAATCCACTTCGTTTGAGATGCTGGCCATCTCCTTTAATAGGATACCCTTCTCTTTAGGTGAGTTCACCAGCCCAACATACCCTGCCTCGAGCTCGAGCTGATTTCCGTCGTTAGATGTTTCGTTGTAGAATGGCCAATTGGCCATTTTCCTTCGTGCCGGCATGGTTGATCTTTTGTGTAACTGTCGTACTCGCGACTAATATCTCCAACGAATTCTCGAGCTTCATCCCCAGCTGTGCCGGAGAATGCTTCGCCTCTTTCCTTAACGTCAATTATGCTCAGGATGTTTGCACCGGAAAACCGCTGCTGGATTGTCTGTGCTCTCGAAGGGGCGCCTCGGGATTCACACTTGGTGAGGGTGCAATGCAATGTATATCTGCTGAACGATCCATTGGATACTGCTCCAAAGCCGAAGCCAGTGGTATGTACTACGAACCACAGAATACAATAAGTGTGTGTTGCTTACACAGAAGCAGACAGAGTCATCGAGAATGCATATGATATATGCAGCGGGAGACCTGGCGCGGTCCATCCTACTTATCTCACCATCACGGCAACATTAGTTTTAGCTCCTACGGGAGGAGTTGTGACTTTTCCCTCAGCGACTACCAAGACTACCCCGCGACCGGATACATCTAGCAGCATTCGTACGTTGCCGACAACATTGGTTATTGACACCTCTTCGCCCCCTGTTATTCCAAGACCATCGACGAAACCAGTTGGCTCAACAACACGATCGACGACCAGAGAACACTCTACGTCTGATTCTTCAGAGGATTCAGATATCATCTCTATCACGGAGTCTCCGTTCACTAAGTCCACTACTTTTGAGACTTCTACATATACCTCAACTTCGAGTTCAGAATCCGAGACCACCACGGACGTACAGGGTGGTGCTGGTGGGACAAGCAAAGACGAGGACAGTGATGGTTCAGACAAACTCTCCACTGAACAGGTCGCTGGTATTTCAGTCGGCGTCCTCGCTGCAGTGGGATTTGCCGTCGGAGCTATTGTATTGGCAAGATACTATCGACGAAGAAAGTATCCTCAGATCAAGACTGGCTTTCTTCCTATGAGGGACACCTGGGGCTATAAGCCAGATCGATCTGACATTGGCGGACATAATTCATGGATGGTTCACCAACTGCGACCTGATTTGGATCCTACAAATCACCCACCACCGCCGCCTACTTCCAACTGTAGGAGTGTCAAGCCTGAAGCCATTGGTGTAGCATTATCACCTCCCCCCTCGAGCCGCAACACGGCGGTGCATACATCTTCACTGAGGCGACTATCAAAGCTGCTCCCTGCGAAACCGACCCTACCGGATCTATCTACCGGAGACACCAACGACAAACCCTTGCCTGTTCTCCACGCGGAGCAAGCTGACGGTAGAAGCCAAGATGCTGGACATTCATCGCGAGATGAGAGCTCTTCAATACCACCACCACCACCAACACTTGCTGCTGGTGCTTGGACAGGAAGGTCTAAGCCAACACCACCCGCACCGCTGAAGCTAAAAATACCACAAGCCGAGAAACCAGCCGGACCAGCTGTAAGGATAAGCAACCGTGAGAGCAACGTGACGGAGTTTGAAGAAGACCGTACGTCGATATCTCCAAACGCCAACACTCAAGTCTGGAGACCACCAACAACGCCTCTTTCAGCAACAACCTATTATGTCGCCGACCAATACGGCAATTGGGTTTTGGGAAACCCAAAGCGTGCTTCGGTGATTGCTCGCGGCTCGCAGGAGTCCAAGATTTCTCAAGAGGGAGCACCAAGACCACCTAACAATGATAACGCCTCCCTCAGCAGTGCAGAACGAAGCGGCACCAGATCACTTGCTCCTCCAGCTGAGATTATTCCTGGTGGTGCACTGTCCAGACCTGGTGGACCTCGTCCGCAGTATCCCTCCCCCTTCTTCTCTTCCCAGTCTCATCCAAGACGCAGCGCTTCCAATCGTCGCTCCATGACAAGACCCCTGACTCGACCACGTGAAGACTCTAGCAGTAGTAGCGCCACCATCATCACCACCTCAACCGAGTCCTCCTCAAGCATTCCGTCTGTAGCACTAGAACAGCAAGTCAGCCTCTCCCCTGTTGTCGAATCTCCCCAGTCAGTCCGAGCTCGTCAGCAGCAGCCTCAGATCCCCCCACGAGACCCTCGACGTGCCAGCCAGATGGGCAACTCTGGTGTCAGCGCCAACCCGCGAGCTGCCCCTCCTACACGACAGGTAGTTTACAGCCCTCCTGGGCAGCCAAGCCCGACCTTGGGTCTGATGCAGCCTCCCAGCGCATACTACGCGGCACTACAGTCGAAAGCTCAGCTGAATGCGCAACCACAACAAAAACCTCAATCAGCTGTTCAGAGCATGCAGCCCGTCGACAATACAGGTACACGGGCAGCCTCATCGACAATGCGCATTGTGGAGCCCTCTCCAGAGCCAGATGAGACCACAGAGACCGCGAATGTCAAAGAAGATCAGATCCGGGCGTCCCCCTTTTACTTTGACCCACCATATCCTCAACCTCTTCAGTCTCGCCAAACCTCTCAGCATCGCCGTTCTGCATCAGGGCCTCAGCCTCAGCAGTACCAACCATATCAGAGGCCTCCCTCGTTTCAACCTTCCCCTCGTCAACAACAGGCAGCCTGGCAGCCTGTCCAGAGACTGCATTCACGCAATCGCCAGCAACAACGTCACAACCAGCAGCAGCAGCAGCAGCAAAACCCTTGGCAGCCTACACAACGTATGCCCCCAACATATCCGTCATTCCAGCAACAGCAACAACAGCCTCTGCAGTCCTATCAGCGCACATTTCCGCATCAGCAGCCCTACCAACAATCACAGATGTACCCTTCTTTCCAGCCTCGGTCAAGCCAGCAATATTACCCTCGTGACACAGGAGGTTACCAGTCATTTCAGCCCTATCCTGCCGGACAGCAGGCTCAAATACACCCCTCTCAATACCAGAGTTACCGCCCCTCGCAATCAATGAAGCCTTCACTTATTCACTCTGATAGCCAGGATTCACTCCTGGCTAAGCGTGTCGGTATGGATCGCGCCGCTGGTATGACTATCGGTACAGACAAAACTGGCGCTCCAAAGTGGAATCGTGATATTCAAAACAAGACACCACCAAACCTTGCTATGTCGCCGCATTGGCAGCCGACATTGACCCCTACACGGCGAGGAGATGACCTGGTCTTGAACGTACAATAAAATGGAGATATAGATTTCGGTGACACATGCACCATCGTTCTTTTGTTTCGTGAATTAGATCACATATCAATTTTGTATAATAGCCAAGCACTTGGAAGCTATAATGAGCATTAGCAGCAGTCAATCATAGATGGAAGGAAAATGCCTTAGGACCGCACACGAATTTATTTAGGTGTAATTATTGGATGCACCTATACTACACCACCTAGACATTCATTCTAATCCTATAGGTCACTCTTTCCCAACAATGCTCTTCGTGTCCTTCAAGTGTGGTCTTTTTGCGAAGTGCTAGGTCCAGCTTGGACTTCGTCCTTGTTCTCCTCCTTGATTGTTTGACCCATAACACATTCCCTCTCGACATACTGTCGAGGTTGCTGGGATGACTCGCTCGGCGTACCCACGGGATCAAGCATGTCCAGTTCCAAGTCATGAAATGTCTGTTCACTGCTTTGGTTGCTGCGACGGAGACGGCTTCCATGCTTTCTTAAGCTCCCTCGTCTGAAGAATCCAGATGCATTCTGTCGCATGTTATCAATATGGTTTTCGAGCGCCACATCTAGAGCATCTAGACCTTGGTCCAACGTATCACGATTGAGATGGACACCCGCATCAATGAGCTTATTTCTCCGTCGAATATCTTGCCACCTTGTCAGGTTACCCATTTCCAATACGTTCATTCGGCGGTTTTTGCCCATCGGGTTTCCTATCATTGTGGGTCGCCAGGCATAGTCCTCTTCCATCAATGCACGCAAGTCATTGGGCATGGAAACTCGGCGTTTCGAAGACCGTCGACGGGCTTGTGTAATTTTCTCCATCTCTTCTGATTTTGAACGAGGTATGATGAGCACATTCTTGAATCGAATGAGAACAAGCAACAAGAGGACAGTCAACAAGAAGAGTATCGCAGCTACGACGCTCGTGGCAACTTGTTGGCCAAGCTTCCGCGTTACATGACCGCCCAGCGCAGTTGAACCAGCCGCAAGTATGTATGAGAAGGATTGTATCATAGCGAATCCTGCTGTCACTCTCGGAAAAGAGGAGTAGTTGGTTCGACGCTGGTCTTGACCTGTGGGATCGCGATGGCGACCAACCATTCCGGGAGACAGATCCGATGTATCGAAGGTTTCCATGATGAGACCGTTGCATTCTGAAATTGCGAGGCAGGATAGAAAACCTATACACAAGGCAAAAAAGGTTGGCACGCCAGAACTGATTGGTGGTCCTGACGAAACAGCGGCATAGCAGGCGCCGCCAATCGGAAGGGCAATAGTAAAGACGGCCCGGCGGACTAGATGTGAAGACCATACTATCTTTTTGCCAAGAACCTCGCGATTGACTTTGTTTTCTCGGTTGCGAGATCTCGAGAAGATGCTGGCTTTTTGGAAAGGGATTGCAAGTAGAGCGCCGAGTGCGACGGCGGCGACATGAAGGCCGACATATGGCGATCTAAGATGATAGAATCGAGATACGAGTGAGCCCAGCAGAATGATGACAAGAACGACTTGTGCGTAAATCCAAGCGACATATATCGCTACAACCGCGAAGCCAGGTTGTTCAAGCATCTCTAAAGATAAACGAACACCATGGTATGCTTCCTGTCCCCACCACTTTGGACCCGTCTTGACTCGATGCATCATCACTTCTCCTCGAGCCAGACGACGCGAGATGTTTCCTCCTGTTCGGACTTCTGCAATCGACCGTCGGAATGCAGATCGTCGGACCTCGGGACATATCACATTGAGAATCAAGACAACTGCAATCATCATGATGCTGACGTAAAAACCCCATGCTGGCGGATGTTTATCAATGATAGCTGCGCCAATGAGAAAACCAAGTCCAAGAGATCTAATCCAGCACCAGGTCCAGATACCAAGCCAAATGCCCATGCCACCACCATGTCTTCTTGCGTCGAAATGATCGACAACCTCTTCATGGGGATGTTGACACATTAGGGAAGCGCCAAAAAGGTCCGTCAGAACCGAGTGAAAGTTCATAGTTGCAAAGCCCAAGAAGCCACCCATTAGTGTACGAGAGGCCAACAGAATTGCCCTCCAAGACGCAGTGTTGGTAAGCCTGGGACTGCTGACTGCAATAGCCTGTGGAAAAAGAAGAGGCATCGCAATAATGAGACTTGACATTATATATGGTTTCCGACCGTGGAGTAAGGGCAATGGCCAGAGAAAGAAGGACGGAATAGCAAGGGCAAGGAAACAACCAGTATTGCCGTGTACCGTGATATGTGATTGATCCACGATATAATACTGGATTGATGGGACTAGGCCTGTATAGATACCAAGTAGCACCCCAATGAGCGCTGTGCTCAAGCAGGCAGTAGAGGCTACAAATCGCTTGCGGACGGGTGACTAGTCCCTCGCAATCGGTTGCCTGATGTGCGACTTTGGAAGGTTGAAACCTTGCATGTCCCGTAGACTCACGTGCGATCGCTTTCGAAGATTGATGCCATGTTCGCCCTGCAGTCTTCTCCCAGCAATGTTATGTTCTGGCAGAGCGTCATGGCTGGTCCCACTTCGAACGGCTGATGAAACGTTCACAGCTGCCGAGCTTTTATGAGCTGTCGTTTTTCCTTTGGCGTCTATTCCTCCAATATCAAGAAGGGCACTTGTGCTACGGAGATCTTTTAGTATAACTGGCCTTTGTCTACGATTCGTCTTGGACCCTTTGTTAGATCTCCGGGCCTTTCTGCTGAGTGAAGAACGTCGTGAAGTGCTACTTTGTTGTCTTCGTCCGGCATCATTCCTTGTTCGAAGCTCCTGATAGGTTCCGGAATAGCTCTCAACTACATCGGCCAGCCGCGGGCGTTTGGGTACGGCAGTGTAAGTGGCAGCACGCCTGCAGCCCGGCCTCGCTGGGTAGGCCATATCTACTACATCTGTAGGAAATACTTCCACGTTTTCTTGGGGCCTGTTGCACATCGACAAGTTTGATTCGCCCACATGATCGGTGCCATGCTCATTCGACACGCCAGGGTGGGTAGCATGAACTGCGGCTTCCGAATGGTCCGCGACCTCCAGGGCCAGGGAGAGAGCTTCATCGAGAAGCCTCTCGAGATCGCTGAATGCACGCTTGAAAAGTACCCCGTCAACTCCAGGATCAGACTTGCCAGATAGAGTCGACCAGGCGGACATTCTTCGCAGAGCCATGCTGCTTGGCAAAACAGGCTCTGATGGACGTCGATCATCTGATCTGATTAATTTAATTCCAGGCTGAGGCTCGGTAAGCTGTGAATCGTTTGACTTTGCTGTGCGCGATAGTCGCTTGAGCCACTGGCTTTTCCATAAACAGCTCATAATAGATCCCGAGGACTGACTGCGAACTGGTCTATTTATGTTTGTAGCTAATAAGCTCTGCTCTTCCAGTAGAGATAACTCTGGGCATTTCACGTCGTGAGAGCTTTTGTTTTGGTCGTATAAGCCATGCAGCTGTGTTTCTGATGATGCCATATTGGGTAGACATGTGCCTGTGTTGAGCGATGAGAAAGGTCCAGCATCCTGGTCACCCACACCTGAAGCGTTCGAGAAGACCACATATTTTTCTGGAGGAGAGATCCTTCTATCTTCTGAAGCATTTCCGTCAGGACATTTTATGCCTGTCTTTTTCCAGCCCTTAGTAGTTGGCATTTTGAGACGATTTCTGCAATCACTTAGAAGGAGACCAAAGGTTGGGCGCAGTTTCACCGAAAGAGACCGGGACTTCTAGCCTTTGTTCGGTAAGATACTCCTTGATCTAGGCGAGTCCTGTTCGAAGGTTGGCCACTGGTCAATCTCGCCTGATGATGACTCTAGGTCCTTATCGGCGCATAGAATGCCCGTAGTCCGTGGAACATCTTCAACTTCGTGATCATCCTGGCCTCCCAACGAAGATTCTAAAGGACTGTGCTGTATTGCCATCCCGTCCTGTGATAAAGAAGTTTTGTGGTAAGGGGGGGCAGGTATAGCGCCCAGAGTATTTGTTGTTTCTGTCGAGGGTTCGAATTGCCAAGTCTTCGTAAGAGGTGTCAGCTTATTTGTGCCAGAAACTTTCGAATCGGTCAATGGTGATTTAAGATGCCCAAGAGATGCGGTGTCATGGTTTGTTCTTAACTCTTTGATAGCCTCTGATCCCATATCCTCGCTTCTTGGCACGTCCACGGATACGCGTGAACTTGGAGGAGGGGTTTGATCGAAGTCGCCAACGTCAGTACCGATGTGATCATTAGAGTTCGCTTGAGGGAAAACGGCCCGAGTGTGGCCAATGAGGTTAGAAAACATGATGGAGTGTCACGTATCGTGTGCTGAAGCAGACAGCCGTATCGAATGTTGGACGCTGGTGACGAAAGTGTATCGCGATGACGAGGGGATTTACGCCGTGAGATTTATGCTCTACTAGACGCTGTGTTGGGAAAGGTTGACCTTGAGAAGTATTGTTGACGATTGTCTGAGTAGATGTAATACTGGATCAAGAGACTCAGTCATCGAACACGAGGGCGTTCCCAACAAGGTCTAGACTGAACACAGGGCAAGAATGAAGATGAAGACTAATGATTCTATCATGTATGTAGAGAAGCGGTTGCTAGGATGCGGAAGACAGAAAAGGGAAAAGGGTGAGAGGAGAGGCCGTTGTTGATGCTGTTGACGAAGAGTTACAAGTGACAGCACACGGTAAGGCCACTGACGGGTTGATGGCGGCAGACAGGATGTGCTAGTGCAGTTTCCTTTGCCAGTTTTGCCCAACCTGCCTTCCATTCACTTTCCTCTTCTCTCATCCTTGTCGTTATGCAGGAAGGAGCGATTGGATCAAGGGCAATATCCCGTTTAATGGCATCAGATACCTAGGTACCTAGATACCTAAGTAATAAAGGACAGTAATATTTTAGTTTGGACCCGAGCTCACCATGACGACACGTTAAGCTACGCGGTCAAGAAACCTGACTCGCGCGTAAGGCTGAACATGACATACCAGGTAGAGTCTGATGTGATCGTAGCCGAGTTTCAACACAGGCCCCTACCTACATGATACAGGCCTGTTACATATTAGGTAGAGAGGAACAAAGACCCAGCGACTCATTTTGCTGTACGTACCTTAATACGTCCCTTACAGATGCCCCTTACTCACAAGCGCCAGCCGCTGCAACCCCCCAGCTGGGACGACTCACCCCTGTCCCCTCCAGAGGAAAAACGCCTTGAGCACTCCACTAAACGTCATGCCCCTGCATACAAACAGCCCAGCTTCGGCAAGCCAGGGATCGTCTAGTTTAATTTCTTGGGGACTCTGGACGTCAGCACGGAACCTAACCTCAGCCGTTTCTGACAGCTGAATCGTGCCATCCCTAATTCGAACTAATCCCTGGAAAACCACCGCGATGTAGCGTTACTGCTTTGGCTCACCTCAGCCTTTGATGAGTTCCTCAAAACCGATAGACGAATCATCTTTCCATGTTCGCCAAGTTCAAAGATGCAAGCTTCAGGTAGCTATCCATCATGTCAGCACCAATTTGTGTTGACCAATTGCACCTGAGAATCCGGGTTCTCCTTATACACTGCATAGTCCATCCAACCTTGAGCTCGGTTGTAAGCTTGCGATGCATCTTTGTACGGGATTGTTACATCCTCCTAGGATTTTAATCTCGATTGTTGTACTCGTGTCGGGAATATAACACTCAGCAGTATAGGTTATCGAGTGCTAAGCGAAACCTCCAGCCTTTCCGCAACGATGTCGCACAGTCAGGTCCTAGTAACATGGAAGACGACCTTTATTGGTACACAAACTCGTTGTTCATCTATCCAAAACACATGCCTCAATATCCTTGGCAACCCGACTGATCGTCTCACACCCTGGAATAGTTCCCTGCATGGCGCCAGTGCGCCTAATCGCGCACCGCCCGCAAATCACACAAGCCCCCAGCCCTCCTTGTAATCTGCGTCAAAAGTTTCCTGAGTAAAACAGCCGAAATCCTTCTCGAGGCTGATTGGCCTTACTCTCGCCGAGCGCAACCATCCTTCCCGCGGGGCTCGATCTGGCAATCTACCGGGGTGGGTGGCCTAATAATAGGACACGCTAACCTCGGACGTCAATTACCATTGCCGTGTCCATGGGCTTGGACAAACTATCGAAACTGCTACTGCTACTGCAAGGCTGTGACTCGATTTAGTCGATGTAAGTGTTTTTTAGTACTTTCTGCCTTGTTTGTACGATGCACAACTTAGCATTAGAGCTGGTGGCTTACCTGAGGCCTCCCCATGGCACATCTAGTAATGCCGTTGCAATGTTTTCCCAGCGCCTCAAAGTCTTACACCTGTGTTGGAGAAAACATGTAAAACCTTTGGAGATGTGACTAGGTATAATGCGCACGTATCTCTTTCGGCCGAGGCTTTCAAGGCCTTGGTTGTGAAGTTGCGGAGAAGTTGACTTCATACGACCCACTTTGCCTGATGATCGCCAGGATGAGTTGAAACTAAGCCTCAGTAAAATAGGCACCAATCATGCTTTCTACTTGGGATATTCTTGCTAATGTAATTATCCACGATACGAGTTTGAGAGTCTTGAGCAGAGGTAAAATTGTCTTTTTCCATATCGTGAAACGTTCAACGTCCACTTCTGTTGCTAGTTGTTCGATTGGGAACTCAGTTCCTAAGTTAAGGACATCTGTTACTACATGACTAGGGTGACTGTTGCAATCAATGCTTTGTTGTAAGCCCAGGTGAGGTAGTATGAAAACAAAAAGAATACACCGGAGATTTTTGAAAGATCCTCTCCAAAAGAAATGAAATAATGGCCAGCCATCCGTTGTCCACATCTAATGCTACAAGCATTTTAGTAAGCCCCGCCAGTTCAAATGCAAACCGTGATAAAAGTCCCAGTGACCCTAAGATGTGGATCGTCTTTTATCAAAAAAGACATCCATAGAGAAGAGGAAGAAGAAAAGAAAAAGGAGAAGAAAACAAATCGCAGTACCATAGTCCGGGGGTCAAGACTTATTACCAGTAATGTCTCGGCCCATGATGCTCAAGAATAGAAATTCCACCGTCTAAAATCGCCGTGAGGCTCTCAGCACCTGCTGTTCCAAGATGTAATCCAATGTCGCTGTATCCTGACTTATTTCCAGCCAAGCGGAAATGAAGTCGCACCAATAAATCCATCGCTGTGCAAAGGGGCAAAAGGCCAAATAAGTAAACGCCATCCGACAATGTGAGTTGAGAGATTTTCCCTCCGTTGATGAATGCTGTAGCCGACAAGCAAATAAAGAACCATCGGCAAGTTCGAGAAAATAATGCCGTGTGTTAAAAGAAAGAGAGAAAGAAAGAATTGGTTGCGAAGGGGAAACAGCAATGCGAGTTGCTTTCCCCTACCAAAAAGAAGGCATCCCGTCGTGATCGTTTTCATGTCCATATCATATCTCATTCCCATGCCCTCGGCAACGTTGCTGTGATCTCCATAACAAAAGTGGTCATCCACCAAACGAGGAGCCCTCAATGGGCGACGAGAGAGCCAGGAAGTCTGCAAAAAGGATACGCCTAGCGGTGAACCTCATTCGGAACTCCACCAGTCCAACGAAATCCTGCTAGCAAAAAGGAGAGCTGCGATGGGTTGCAGGAGAGAAGGTAAAGCACCCAGTCGTCGAACTTGAATATCATCAGTCTTGGAGAGCAAGATCCCACTGCCGAAGACAGAATCGTTCATCGATAGCTCTTTGAGCTCGAGTAGCCACTGTGGTAGCCGCTGTCTGAGTAGCTATGTGGTGATGCATACTGAGCACCATGATTCGAGTGTGCAGAGCACAAGTAACCAACGAGGATCGTTCGCTGCTGGATAGGATGGCCAGGGCGGCCGTATGCTGCGCAGCGATCAACAGCATGGGTGTAGTAGGGGCATCGGCAAGCCGAATAGAGCTCGACAAGTTGATAGCACATGGTTGTGGTGGTGGGCCGTGAAGTTGTTGGCCTGGTGTCGTTGGTTTAGAATACAGGAAATTGCACAACCCAGTAAGATGTCTAATAGTTGAACCAACAAAGGAAGATATCGTTCGTGGTCTGGGTTCTTAATGAAGACAAGGAGCACTGAACAAGGAGGATGAAGCTTGAAGGCAAGACAGTGATAATCAATGGAGAAACGCTTGCTTTATGAATCTTATGAATAGAGAGATAGGAAGTGAGGATAAGACAATTAACTTCCAAAGAGGCATCGCAGCCTTATAGGCCTGCTTGTAGCCTGGACGAGAGCATCGAAGGTCATAAAGACACGCCCCGGTTCGGGGCTTTTCTTGACAAACAACACTCCCCGAGGACATCACCAGGATGTGTGTCAAGGCACCAGTGACGCCAGAGACGCCAGTTAGAGTGCGTGAGAGCAATAGCCGCAAGTTGAGTCTGACGGACTGTCTTCACAGGTGACAAAGGCTGGGGCGCGTCTATTGCAGGCTTGGGATAATTAGTGCAGACCCACCGCTGAAGGACCAAAGATGCCTTGGGCCTGGAGGGGGAGGGGGTCTAAAGGACCTTTGAATTTGGGGGCTTTACTTTTTTCGGAGGCTATGGCTCTTAGGACCTTGTGCGTCAAATGTCCTGTGCTCCGATTTCTTCTGTTTCATCGGGTGGTTCTTGTTCCGAAGGAAGCCAGAAACATGCCTTAACTCAACTTATCCATTGAGTGAGACTGAGAAAGCACGGGCTTGCTCTCAAGGCGCAGCAGCGCAGTGGGTGTGGATGAGTGAGTCTGGCTACTGGGTACCCGTACCGCATCAACCGGACAGGGATCCAACGGCGAGCGCAGGGGTAGTTCGTAGTGCAAAGCCTATAGTCCTGTAGGTACATACAGCATAGTGACTGCAGGGAATAGGCGGCGACGGGCCATACAACTCCATCCATAGGTTGGATGGAGGTGGTTCCTGGGTTCGGTGTGAGGAGTCATCAATTGGTCTGAGACAGGGAGGTTGAATTGACCTGCAGCAGGGCTGAAGAGGAGGGTTACAGACCTGGAAACAATGTGATGCAATGCAATGGCGATAGTTGAAATTGCACCCTCTTCCACTATCATACTGCATTGCATGGTACCAGCATGGTACCTCCTGTGCGTATCGTAGCTGCATGTAAGAGCGAGCGGATAGAACGACGTTTGTCTTGGTCGGCCGAGGGTGACTTCAAAAGCTTGTGATGGCGACCCTCTTCTTACCCTTAGAAAAGCACCACCATCAATGAATGTCGGCGAGAGATGCAGGCTTATGACGTATGCAAAGCGATAGGGCCTGTAATCAAGAGGTCTAGACCCATGAGACAACAGAAGCGCACGGCGTTGATGACAAAGGATGAGATGCGCTCATGGAAGACATGACGAGGATGTATTAATCAGGGTCTTTTTGTCTATAGGAGGATTGGGCCGTTAAGGTACCTAAGGTAGGTAGGTAGGTATGTGGAGAAAGTTATCACGGAATGGCATCAAAATTTAGGGGACTTTGGAGAGTTAGTCATTCAAGGCAATGGTTCGCCTGGCTGCTGTTCCCCATCGAAAAGCCGACTTACAGTTACACTTACCAGGCACTAACACAGGCCATCACACATGCCCTCGAATATCAACAGGCAGATCAGGCAGAGACTCTATTCTCGTCCTCAATGAGTAACAACGTTTGCTCCCTTCTATACACCAATTCTCCCCAGACGCAGCACGATGGGACTTTGAAACACGCAGCAACACGACAGCAAGTAAAACCCCAGCCACAATATCACTCGTTAATAAATGATGCCTGAAATGCCGTATCGGGAATGCAGACCGTCCGGACGACGTCTGCCATCCAAGCTTGAAAGATTCCTAACCAAAAAGTCACCAAGATCAAGTTCCCAGATACCTAGTACTTACCTTACTTAGGTACTAAGTACCTATATGCTACAATATTGATACAAAGATGCGTCTAAGAATGCGTCACACACTGTAGCACTGCTCAGCGCTAACCCTTGCTGCTCGGCACTTATGGTGATGGTGGGCAGGCCTTGCTGCGCCCAACGTCCCGGTGCTAGGGCACTGGAGTCCCTGAAATCTGATGTGGTTTCTCTAAGGTATCTCTCCAGCTTGTTTCCTGTTTCATACCAACAAGCATTAGCTAATTCCAACTGTGCAATAGTAAAAAGCCACCATCTCAAATTAGAGTCGAGGAGCTACCGACTAGACTGGCGGGCCTAGAATCGTATGGGTCTCGATCATTACCCAGGGGCTCCCTCATTCTTTCACGATTCCACAGATGACATTTTTGGACACCATGACAACTCTGTTCCATGACAACATACATAACAGCTCATAGAGAATCAAACACCCGCCCGTTCCCTAGATGGCCATGTTGCTGGGTTTCAAGTCAATGTGGCCTCAAGACGAGATATACTTGTCATCGAGACTACAGTCATGGCGACAGGGTCCCCTGTCCATCATAAGGCTGTGTCTGCATCCCACCCCAGGCCTTGGCAATGCTTGCGCTCTTCACGAGTGCACATTTGGGTTGTTATGACATAGAGTCGTGGTATCTGATAACGCTTTCATACTGCATAGGTGATGGATTGTGGTCTTCGCAAAGTCTTAAAAGGGACATGAAATCGCATGTGGGTTCCTCATTGTTGCAGCTCGTAAAGAAACATAGAGTAGTTAGTACCTGGGGATCAAGTGTGATTGCTCGGGAACCCATCGAGTGTATGTACGTCTGATGGTCTCAGATCGACCAAGACTTCCCCCCCTCCAAGACCAAAGTGTTGGAAACTGAGCACACCTCAACTAAGTCTGTCATACAACATTTCCGCGCAACTGACATGCATCCACACTACCACCATTATCCCTGAAAGCCTTCCGAGTACTGTGAAGGGCTGACCAGTCAGCACTACCACTGTACACAGTTCGACTTTGACTCTTTACTCTTGAATCCGAATGTGGAGGCAGCCGGCCCAGCCTTGCATTGGTGGCTTTCTGGATGCTCAGGTACGTTTTCTCACCCTCGAGTGATCTGGACAGTTGCCTCATATCGCTGACAAGTTCCCGAAAATTTCACCGCTCCCTACCTCATGTCTTACCCAAAGGCGTGATCTGGATTCCTATTGGAACGGAAAACAGTGTTACCTGCCGCGGCCATAGGTAGGATAGCAGGCATCTGACTTTCTTAGGTCAGTATTCTGGCCTCCCTCACGTGGGCTCCGGGCAGCGAGTTCGCTGACATCGTGGCCTTGAGAAGACTTGACGTGCCGTGCCGTGCAGTGCCGTATTTATTGTGAAGATGACGAGAATTCAGTGTTTTGAGTCCCACATACGTAGCGGTTGAGTACCTAGGCAAGATCATATGTTTTGACGCACAGCACAGGGCATTTCTGGCTCAAAACACTTCGAAGAAGGCTGATAGTGTAATAGATCTCAATGCAGGAGGCTCAAGTTGACTCCAACCGTGCGTTAATGTTTACTATTACATGACCATTCCGTGAACCATAATTAAATCTGTTAGATCGTGCACAGAGTCAAAAATCAATTGATCGGTCACTACTGTACACAATGTCTCACTTGGCCACCACCATCGACGGTCCGTTGCCGTTACATGTCTTGCCAGAGACACCACCTCTGAGAAAGTGCTCAATTGGTCCAGGTATAACCAACTGGGACGTCCTGATTGGGAATCACCTCTTCAGGCACATGTTTCTTCTAAAGTTTCCCAACTTCGAGATGACACTATTATTGGCATCCATGGTACTCCGTAGTGTGTACCCGTTCTCTCGGAATAAGGAATGCTGTGAGTTTATTCTTGGCAAACACCCTGGTTGGTTTACGGTTGAAACTGAGTGGCAGAGTCAGATGTCCCTATGCAGAACCAGTAAAGGAGTCATAGGTAGGTAAACAGGCATCAGGAATCACCCAGGCTAGAGCATCATCGCATGCAGGATAAGAAACAGGCCTTCAGTGACTGGCCATTAGACGCCCACACAGCTCAAACAGTCTGGCTGGGGCAGAAGGCAGATGACGAGCGAGCACGGACGAAAGAACGCCAGAGCCCTCCATCGTTATCATGGATGGTTGTCCAAGATGCTCACTCCTCGTCTGCCTAAACTGCTTTGCTGCTGCTATACGACTCGAAAAAAAATTGCGCTTTTGCGCATAATCTGGGCGTCAGAGTGCCATGATCATATCGTGGGAATCATTCTCTACTCAACGCACAATCCGGCCCTGACGTCTTACTATCATCAGCCTCGTCCGATAACCAATAGAACAGCCCTGTCGTTCGGAGAGGCGCCACTGCAGGCCCCACGCGCTGCGCCTCCCGCCGTGGCTTGCCCCCCCCCGTTGCGGCGACTCCGGACGAACAACATATTCTTCTCGTTCGGCCATATCATGACAACTTCTAATCCTCATCTGTTCTGTTGCAGTGACTACTAAACGCCCAAAAAAGTCATACCGGGCACAATAAGACGCAAGGCATTCTGATGACCCACCTCTGTGCATCTTGATTCTTTTTAGGGACACTCATACTGAGCTCAGTCTGCCTTGAACTCATGAACCCAACTAATACGATACCGGCACACATGCAGTCGTTTGAGCATACCTTCCTTGCCTTACTGTGACAGATGTCAGACTGAACTCTCGGCCGGACCCGTTTCTAATATTGTGATGAGTCCAGCTCCCGTCGTTGATTTGCCAATCATTTTCACATCCACCCCTTTCTGACCATATGTTTCCTACTCGCCGGGACTGACGTTATTGATCAAGGGGCATGCATAGCTCCCTGCACCATCGCTGACTGTCTTTTTCTTTATTTGGCGGCGCGGCTGTTTACCGATGCGTTTGCATCCTCAACCCTACCCATATTTCCCTCCCAGCGAAAGATGTCACCGTTTACAGTTAGCACAAGACTGTCCGTTACATGAACCCCCCAGCACAACATTTGCCGCCATGCCTCGCGCCTCTTCTTTTGATCTTGACGCAGCCGCGATCCTATTCGTGGTCACAGGCGTGGCCCGTCATCTGCCCGACATCATAAGGCGTAAGGCTGATCTGCAACCGCGGCGACGTTTCTCGAAACTATCCCATCCTTCGAGCTTCGGAACCTCAGCTGTTTGACGATCAAATAAGCATCTGACGTCGTACATGTTAGCGAGCCGTGCACAAGTACCCATAATTGTACTCATGGAAAGGAGGCCTCGTTCAATAATCAAGAGTCAACAATGAGTCTACTCTCGAATGTTCCATTATGTGTAAAGTTATCTGGTTGCCTGGAAGGCTCCCTGGTGTTAGCCATACTCTGTCTGGGTGTCCGAACCCTTCTTGCGAGCCCCCTTAACTTCTATACTCTCCGATTCGATACGGACAACGACATCTATTGAGTTGAGTTGAAACAGTCGTCAGATCTCGTGATATTCCCCCCTCCCCAAAACAGTTGCCGTCCATTCCCAAGCTAGGTTCGCTCACTGATCCCTGTCTCCTTGCATCACGAATTTGCCTCCCGCAGGTCCATTGCAAAGGGGTCGGAAAGCACACGTCTTTGGTCATCGCGTAGGCGTGGTAATAAGGATTGAAATAAATGGTCGAGATGTATCATGTGCCCTAAACCTGTCTTCCCTCTTCTGCATCCCCCATGCCTTGGCCACCCTGTAGGATCCATGCGGGTTTTGTTTGTAAGGCGAAGGCCAAAGTCAAACTGTCCCTGGCAACGCCGTTGCATAGTGTATCGGTTACCCAAAGATGCACGCACAATGGTCACAGCAAAATGTTTAACGCAACCTTAACTCCAATCATGATAAAAAAGGCATCTTCCAAATAGAAACTATGTTCGTCGACTCATTGCGGCTGTTGCACCCGCAGCGGCCAGGTCCTGCTTCGCACTCACACTCCTACCAGCAGCTCGAGGCAAGCCACTTGCTCCCTGTACAAGCCCAGTCGTACCGGCGCTCGTTCGTTTGGTTGGCACAGAGCCGATAGGTCCCGTGGTCCCGGAAGTCTTTCGCACACCACCAGAGACTAGTTTATGAGGGCTGGCTCCAGTTCGCAGAGACGTTGGGGGTTTGGCACCAGCACCTGGAGGCTCTGGCAGAGGCCGCGGCGTTGAAATTGTGTTATGCCGCTTCATGGGTGATGATTCGCGAGTTGGCGGCATACGAGGCACGGGCATCTTACGCCCAGTAATGAACTCGTGTCGAATCGCGTCCTCAGGTTTCATGCGTCGTTCGGGGTCCCAACGTAAGCACCTATGCAGAAAGTCTATGAAGACCTCGTCGTCGCATTTGAGCACCTGGCCTAGAGTTTTGGAAGAAGGGCGACGTCTGCGACCTTTGGACGATACCGTAAGACGGGGTTTGCCCATTGAGTCGAAGAAAAGTTTCTTTCGAGTGCTCTTCTCGATCAAGTGCTTTTCAGGAGGCCCAAAGACCTCCATGATACAAGCAAGTTGCTCTTGTTCGTTTTCTCCAGGGAAAATAGGGACTCCAGTATATAGTTCTGCCAGGATACAGCCAACGCTCCACATGTCAATCGGCATACCATAGGTCATGCCAAGGATAACCTCTGGTGATCGGTAGAAACGAGACTGAATATAAGTATATACCTTCTCATTTTCAAAACAGCTGGAGCCAAAGTCAATGACCTTGATTTCCGCATGAAGGGGATGTCGCAAGAGAATATTTTCGGGTTTGAGATCACAATGAATGACTTTGTGCTGCTTTAGCAGATTGAGTGAGCTGAGAATCTGCTTGGTGAAGCGCCGAATGATCTTGATAGAGAATCCTCTGAAAGCGTGGGCTTTGATGAGCTCGTAGAGATTCATGTCAAGTAATTCTGTAGAGATGCAGAGATGACCACGGAAATAGAAACTTTGTGTAAAGTTGACCATGCTGTGTCTATTCTTCGGATCCTGTACCAAGTTAGCAAAGATACTGAAGGGTGATTAATGGCTCTAGCTTACCCATTCACGAAGCTTTTGCAGAATGTTGACCTCCACAAGAGCCTGTTGATGAAATCTTTTCTTGTTCCTTATGATCTTGATGGCCACCAGACCGCCAGTCTTGTGATCAATGCACCGAACAACTTGCCCAAAGCTTCCCTTTCCTAGAACATCAATGATCTCATAACGATATGCAAGGTGGTCTCCAGGGACAATGGTATAATCGCCACGCTCGTCATCATATCCAAAGTTTGGTGCGTCAGACTGGAGATCACCCACAACCTTGTGGGCGTTCTGTGTCCCGCAAAAGTACACATCGGTATAGTCCACAATTTCGCCCCTCTCATAAATATTGAGCATGGCAATACGAATCGCTTCGTGGGCGCCAACTCGCTCTTTGGGGGTGGCTCGCTTTCTGAGTGCGTCAAGGGTTCTAGCAGCAACATCCGTCTCTTTGCGCCTGGAACCCAACTTAGCCATCTCTTCTTCTGCTGCCATATCGTCCTTGTCGAGGTCTGCAGAGTATGAGTCAGGGCCTTTCGACATGCCAGAAGAATTCCTAGGGCGAAGGATTTTCTGCATGACTGAGGTATTTCGACCAACGGGCATTGTTGAAGGGTCCGGCACTGTTTTCTTCACAGTCCAAGATTCGCTTTTTGTCTTGTCGTGGGACATGAAGCCATTGAGGCTTCCACCAGAGCTCTTTCGCCTCCGCGACTCAAGATACCCTCCAGGAGGTTGCTTCACGGTTGGGGAAGGGCTGGCTTGCTTGAGAGTTGACAGGTTATTTAAAGTAGAGGAGATAGGGATCCTGGGAGGAGGCATAGGTTCCTCTGGCTGCTTCGCATTGGATTTCTCAACCACATCTGTAGGGGCGGTAATGTTGCTCTTGGAGTTCCCGCGCTTCCAAGAAAGACTGAGTTTTCGTCGAATGGAGCTCATGGAGGAGGGTGTTTGTGGCTCATCTAGCGAAGGTTCCGGTTGAGGAGATTTGGGAGTTGGTTCGGCCTCCTTAAGCGCACGAGGACCCGTAGGCTTCTGATGGATTTGATCTTGGAACATGTTTTCATCCAAAGTCATGAAGTCGGCTCCCGTCTTAGACCTCTTTAAGAAACCAAGATCTGCGCCCCCCTTGGGTAACGAGGATGACAAGAAAGGAGAAATGCTTTGCTTGTGATCAAGTTCCTTGAAAGCCAACGACGATTCAGTCGAACTAGCATCAGGGGGTGTAGGCGTGAGATGTGTGTGATGAACTGAACTGCTGCTCCTAAGAGAGGGAAGCTCAGGAGTATCGCCATGGCGACTTTTGGCAAAGAAGGAGCTTTTGGAAGCTGTCATAGGGGTTGTGGGTGTCTTTGGCAATTGCCGGGCTGGTGGTGGAGTTACGTGCCTATCTACACTGCTGTGGTCCTGCAACGCTGCAATCTTGTTAGCAGTTGGGGTGCTCAAAGGTCCCAGGTTGATTGGTGGCAGTCTAAGAGGCTGCAGATGTCGCTTATTTGGAGGAGTGGCCTTGCTATCAGGCTCAGCTGCCACACTCGGTACATAGCTCTTTCGCGCGCTGTGCTTTCTCTGAAGCTTTGTGGGCTCAGGAAAGACAGGCATAGAAATGACTCCAGTAGAGTTTGAGTTCATGCCCATGACATCCATGTTACTAAGCGCAGTCTTTTTCTTCTCCATAAAATAAGTGTCTGCGGGCGAATCTTTCGGCGACTCGTAGGCTTTCGGTATAGCAGGGACAGGCGGAACATATTCGTCATCGTCAGTCGGAATAGGATTGTGGACTGTGGTATGTTTTGGTGCAGGCAAGCGTGACGTTGATGAAGAACCAGATATACGGTGTAGCGATCCAGTTGATGTTCTGGCCGAGTTCAGGCTGAAGCCCGAGTTAACTGATAGATTTGAGTTGAAGGATTTACGGTGGAGGTCTGGCGTAGTTCTCGAGGATGATGGGGTACCAGAAGTTCGTCTTGGAATCATGGAAGGCGATTTCGATTCAGCCCTCTCAGGCTGATTGTTCATCGACACTGGTGGTGGAGGCGGAGGGGCGGAAACCTGGCCTAGACTCAACGACTGCGGCATTGTTGAGAGTCGCTTCATCCTCCTTGTATCAGTGGGACTAATTGTCCTTGCGCCGAGGCCAGTCGCATGTGATGAATGGTGGGCGCCAGGCATCATCGAAACTCTCTTGTTGGCAGAGGACGGCGTGCTCAATCGGCCTCCGACCCGAGGGGATCGCGGAGCCAGGGTAGAGTGTCGGTTCTGCTCTGGGGTGAGAGTGTTACCAAGACCAAGGTTGGTTTGATTTGGTCGTGGTGGCGGTTGTACTGATTTGGATTTCGCAGCCCTTGAGTTGGGAAAATTTCTTGTATTATCGAGCCACGGTGGATTGGCGTCCATAGAAGCTCTCGTCGAGCCCGTAGGGGTCCCTTCAGAAAAGAGACTGGGGCGTCGCTTCTGGGGAGGTCGGGTTCCATAGTCCCCATCGCCAACAATTCCTGGGCCGATCGACTTTCGAGGAGGTTTTGGCACGACAGTATTGGAGACAGGCGGGTATTGATTTTGTCGACGAGAGCGTGCAGCGCCCGGCCCGTGGATATGATCAGTCGGACCAGAAGCACCGGAGGCATTAGCAGGCGGTCTGTTGGAATTGCTAGGTCGACGCAGTAGCGAGCCTGATCGAGCGGGTCGAGTGTTGGTTTGGACAGCAGTTCGAGTGGCAGCACCATTCGATGACGGAGCTACTTGAGATCTAGAAGACATACTGGCGTTATCTACCCCGTGCGTGTCGAGGATGCCCCCTTCGCCGTTGGGAGACGGGAATTGGGTCAGTTTGAAGTCTGTTGAAGCGGATTCGATGCTACTCTGTAAATCGTCGAAGCTGACAGAGGGCAAGAAATCGAAAGAGGCAGTCGAATCGTTTAATTGACCTGAATCTCCATCACGACTAAAAGAAAAAATGGAATGATTATTGGAAGGAGTTGCGCTGAGCATTGGATCGTCAGAGGCAAAGCCAGGGTTCGTCGAGGGGATATGTGGTCGAGGCTGAGCGTTGGCGGTTTTGCCCCTGTCACAAAGGGATCAAGGTCAGCTTGGCCATGTGCAGAATAGAAAGACTTGGATATGACGATGACAGCGGTACGCCAGAACACGCATTGACCAATATGTCAAACGAACGAAACAAATAGAAAAATGTCAGATGGAAAGGCTCACAATCGTGTTGGAGAAAAGTTGGCTGGTCGAGGCCCAGCAGGTGCCTTGTGGTCGCGGCTCATGGGGTCCAAGGTCGAGGGGCGTGGCTGGCAATGCGACGAAGGTGGATTTCACGGGGTCGGGTCGCTGGCACAGACTCAGTCCGGTCAGGGAGCTGAGCGCATTCGAACGGCTACCTCATTCCGGAACCGATAAGAGTATAGAAGCGCAAGAGAGCAGACAGAATCAAAGCAAGAGGCAGTGAGCGGTTGGCGACAGGCGAAAAGGAGCCCGGAGTGATTGATTGCGGTGGGCACCCCGAGAATGGGATGGTACAGTAAGATGCGAGATGGTGTAGAATAAAAAGATGGAGTCGTTAAGTTGGTTAGGTAAGGTTGTGTTTTTTTTCTCCTTCTCTAGATGGGGACGGCCTTCCCTTAGGTTCATGGAACACTGCTATAGGCGGCCACTGGCAGTTCTGGAAGGAGGCATGGGGAATACCTGCGTGCTAGGGTGCTCCCCTGAGGTAGCGGGCATCACACTTTCTAGCGTGTGAAGAAAGACACCTGAGAGGCTGATATGTTGGAAGGGGCCTCGTGAAAGAACGTCACGGTTGATAATGAACAGTGGATAGCGGATCTCGACACGGTAGAAGGGCAGTTTGATTGGCTACTAGAGCTTTGAAATTGGTCCCTGGATGAGATGCGGGCAGAGGTCGAGGTCCCATACCGGCTGTCAAGATGCCTTTTACCGCCTTTTAAGTGGATGGAAGGTACCTGTATCTTCCCCAACATGTAACCTCATACATAATGCAATACCTTAGGAACGTCCCCTGACTTTATTAGCCTTTCACGAACTCAACGATGCATGTCGAGGAACGTCGACCATTCGTGATAGAATATGGAGACATTCTCTGAACAATAATCAAATGCCAATCCGAATCCGGGCCAAGAAACTCGCGCCCCTGGATGCATTTGTCGCGTTTTATCGTCATCTCATTCCAAGCTACCTTATTATACTGCTACCATTTTCTGCCAGCCGGCCTCTATAACACATCCACCACCTGATAATGAGCGGCGATGGCGGTGGTTTTAGGTAGAAGATTTGCATGGCCAGTGGAGAAGACAGCGGTTTCGCGAATGAATGCTACCAGCCATACCATCCACGCATAGTGCCGAGTCGCGTGAACCGGTTGACGCATCAACGGGCACTGGCGCGATGCGCTACCCAGGTCGACAAACAGTGTTTGTATTGGGCCGCAATCGGATGTTGACATTGGACCTGAGGTAAAGATAGCTGGCTTTCACGAAACGACAAGCGAATCGATTTGATATTACGACATTGGCAGATGCTTCGTTGTTTCTCAATCAGGCCGTTCGCAACCAGGCTCAGGTCTCTAGATTTAAGAGTGCTGGGGCTGTTATCGTGACGAGGGACGGGCCAGACGGTGTGGCTAATGGATAAATAGATGTCTTATTCAAGCCTCCCGCTCAGACCATGAACATCCAGTGAATACGTACAAGGATTGAGTCGTGTCTCAGATTTTCAGGGACCCATCGATTTGCCCCGACAGGAGCTTTCTCGGGCATCTTCAACCGGTAGGGCCATACGGATGCATCTCTATTATTTACCAAGCATTTGCCGGACCAATTAACTAACCTGTCAAGGCTGTTGTCGGTTGGTACTTTATGCATTGTTGTCCTGCCAAGCATCAAGGATCTGATGGTCCTGCATCTTGAGTCGTGTTTATTGTTTTTCGCCGTCAACACGGAGTACACGGTCTTGGATGATAGTTGGCAGCTCATAGCTGCTCCCAGCACCTGATTGCCGCATGAGTAATCTAGCATCTGGTGTGTGTGAGCTGTCGTTGTCATGGGCAATGTCCTGTTTGAAGTGAATTAAACCCATGGCTATGATATGCCGCTTCATCTCATCAACCACGCATCAGACACCGACGAGCCGGAACACTCATCAGTGTGTGACACAATCAAGCTATCGGGAAGAAATTCGCGGCTTCAAGGTCATCGCTGGAATGGACTGCTGAAAGCCTCCATAGCTTTAGCAATAGCGCGGAAATGACGAAGCTTGTGTATGTAGGTATGCTTTCTTCATTCGAAATTTAGTTGTGTGGGGTAAGCCAGATTTACTATAAGGGACGACATGGATGTCTCTATAGTCATCTAAATTAGGGTGGGATGTATATGATATGGACCATGTCTCAGGACTTATTAACTCTCTCATGATGTATGTAGTTGCATCCTTTATTTAGATCGATGTCAAGTCTTCCAAACTTCCCCAAACGAGGCAATCCATCTGCATCCAATTTACTGTACTACGTACTTCAAAGAGCATATCACAGTCTGAAGGCGCTACGGCCCGCTTGGCACTACTGTAAACTCTAGCTGACGGCAGAACCATGGAGGATATCCAGTAAATCTTTTCCCACCCACCCATAACGAACATTACTTACTGCTGAATCGAGGCTAGCTTCTCTCCGTTAGGTATTATTAGAAACCGTTACCACGCGGTCAGTCTAGGTTAGGTAAGTTCCCTTCGTAACTCGGTAGCCACAAGATGCTCACCAACCTCCTTCGGATCTAGGTGTAAGTGATGTCACCACCTCAGTGTCACATGCTCACCCGCGATCGTGCCGTGGCACCTCCACGCGGGTATCTTGAATCCCCAGTTCCCTTTTGGATTCTCCACCATCCAAAGTCACACCATGTCTTGAAACATCCCTCCTCATGGACGACTTCACTGCAGAAATGTTCGCTACTGGGCGCAACCTTGACTCCTCCGAGAGCTCAAGCCAGCACCCCAACAATGATCAGAACGATGGCAATGATAAGCAGCCCGAGCCAAAGGCCGCCGAATCAAGCTCTCAGAAAACGGGCCTACGCGGAGGATTGGCTGCTATTCGCCAGAAAGCTAGCTTACAGGACCGATTAGTAGAAAAGTATATTGAGCTGCCCGAGCCGCTGTAATACTGTCCTTTACTGACTGGTGCCGCGGTAGACTTCTTCAGCAAGTTATACCTACGGATGGCGATGACCAAACCGAGGTTCACTTCGTCGGTGATGAACAATCAGCCACTCATACCGAGAGGCCGAACTTCAATATTACTACCATGTCCTACAACTTTCGGCGATTCAACGCTCGAATAGGCGTTGTCTTTAAATTCCAGGCCCGTGTGGAACGTATTCTATCCTGGAAGCGCGCGTCGCATACTCTGTCACTCCTCGCCGTCTACAGTTTTGTCTGCCTGGATCCTTATCTCCTGTTTGTGCTGCCTGTTGCCATCCTTCTGTTTGGTGTCTTCATCCCCGCGTTCCTGGCACGGCATCCAGCACCACCGAAGGGAACTTTGTCGAGTGAGCAGAATGTTGGATATTCTCCCCAGGGACCACCTTTGGCACCTGCGGCGACGGTGAAACCAGTCAAGGAACTCAGCAAGGACTTCTTTCGGAATATGCGCGACCTACAGAACTGCATGGATGACTTTAGTCGGGGACATGACCAGGTCGTCGCCTTACTCGTACCAGTGACGAATTTCAGTGATGAGGCTCTCAGTTCTGCTCTATTTTTATTTCTTACGGCCGGAGGCATTTCTATGACAATTGCGGCCCAAATTCTCCCCTGGCGCTTCATCTTCCTTCTCGGGGGTTGGGTTATCGTGGGTATGGGTCATCCGTACGTCGCCCGCCTCATTGCTGCCGCTCATCGAGAGCGTCTTCAACCACAAGAGGCCAAAGCTCGGTCGTGGTTAGATAACTGGATCAGTTCAGATGTCATCCTCGATTCCAGTCCTGAAACGCGTGAAGTGGAGATTTTCGAGCTGCAGCGCAAAACCTCGGGTGGTGGCGAGTGGGAGCCTTGGCTTTTCAGTCCTTCGCCCTACGACCCTTTGTCACAACCTCGAATTGCAGGTGAGCGACCACGCGGAACACGCTTCTTTGAAGATGTAATGCCACCCGAAGCGTGGGAATGGAGCGAGAAGAAATGGGCTCTGGACCTTTGGAGTCGTGAATGGGTAGAAGAACGTATTATTACAGGCGTTGAAGTTGAGACAGAAGGCGAGCGTTGGGTTTATGACATATGGGACGAGCGAGACGAGCGAACGGGTGTTGTGGACGTTCCTATCAATGAGAAGGGGAAGCAAAAGGCGACCCCGAAACCAAGCTGGGAGGAGAATGAAGATGGCAGTGGCCGGAGAGGTGACTGGAGACGACGGCGATGGGTCAGATTGGTGAAGCGCAAGGCAGCTCCAACACAGCCAAGTTGATCTGATGCATCTCTGTAATATCACGCTCTTACTTTGATTTCTTATTTTATGCAAGGTGTTGGTCGGGGCATGAGATGGTCTACATAATTGTGGCCAAACATAGTAGGCATTGTTATGTTCCAGTTAACATGACGTTAAGAAATTCCATCTGGGTTTTGCTCATTCAATTGGACAGTATGGGCTACCAAAGAGTGAATAAAAAAATCCAATCCGCATGCTGAAATCACGCTTTCAGAGTCCAAGTGGAATTATGCTGAACAGGCCTCTCCTGTGGCCACAAAATCGGAGGTCGTCAGATGTCTCTGATTTGTGTCACAACATTCTATATGCGCTTCGCTCATAACACGTCAAATCCGTGAATCGTAACGAGATAAAAGAAATAAACCAAGACGCTGAATGGATATCATTGAATGGCCATCTTATCGAGAATCTTCTGAATGCCCTTCGTGCTGCCACGGCCCTGGTCGAGCTCCTCGGCCATCTTGCGAGCCCGCTCGATGAGGACGCTGAGAACTTTGCGGGTATACTCGAAGCTGCCTGTGGACTCCATATAGGCAACAGCGTACCGCTTGATCTGGGTGTCCGAGGTCTTCTGCTTGAGGATGTTGATGAGCTGGAGATTTGTGGGGTTGGTGCGAATGCTGTGGATGACAGGGAATGAGAACTTGCCCTCGGTCAAATCCTCGCACATTCCCTTGTTATGGCTGTACTCCTTCGAGGACAAATTCATGTAGTCGTCTCGAATCTGAAAGATGAGACCGATTAGGTTGACGAGCGGAACACAGTCTGTAGGACTAGGGCCGTTGGCTTCCGCTGCCATAAGCTTGATGCCGAGACGGAACAGGCCGCCCGTCTTGTTACCAACCATTTCGAGGTAGTCCTCTTCCGTAGGACAGGTAAGAGTGTCACGCCAAAACAGGTCCATGCCCTGGCCTCGGTGGAGGTTCACAAGCTCATCGGAAAAGATAGTGATTAGCTCTGGATTGTTGAGCTTGTGTAGCTCTTGTAGGGCGACAAAGTATATGTAGTTTGCCGAGTTAATGGTTTGAGCGACACCAAAGATGTTGTGTGCGACAGGGAAGCCACGGCGCAGCTCGGACGAGTCCTGTACGTCGTCGATAAGGAGCGAAGACTCGTGCAGCATGCCAACGACTCGGGTGATGACCTCGAGGCTCGGCGCGGGCACATCGAGCCAGACATTGAAGGCGCCGATCAGCTGGGCGCGGAAGTCCTTGCCAGGATGGCTAATGACATAGTCATAAGGTCCGCGGACGACATTTTCCTTCTCGTCAGTCCAAGAGCGCTTAGCCGTGAACTCGAGATCCTCGTGGGCGTAGCGCTCGGGATCGGGAGGCGGATTGGGAGCTTGCATAACGCCGTAACCAGCGTTTGACATCTGTGCCTTTGGGGAGAGCTGCTTCTGGCTCAACCAGTCGCCTTCTGGAACAGGGCGCAGAACGGGTTTTGTGGGTGTCGCGTTGAGAGAGGTCGGGATGCCGGTGCTTGAAGTGCGAGGTGGAATTGCATTGGGAGACATAAGTGGGTTGGAGATACCAGACATCTTCTCCATTGCCTTTGGCGAGAGCGACAGCATGTGTAAGGCCGACGGGGGCAATGCCTCAGGGTTGAAGGAGAGGATGGGGTCGGCCGTGGGGATCATGCGTGTTAAGTTTTTGGGGGGGTAATAGAATGCGATTCGTCTAAGGGTAAAAGAGCAGAGGATGAGGGGTCCTTTTTTGGCGGATGATCGATGACGCTGCTGAAGATATATGAGATGCTAACTGGAGAAAGACAGGCAGAAATCAATATGGGACGGAAGCGAAATAATAAAGTGATGGCGTATACGTGGTGTTTGGCCCTGTCCTGTCTCGTGGCGTACTGACAGCGAATGGTACTGTCGGGATGCTCGGGTGAATCTATAAGTGGTCGACGTCATTGAATGTCCAGACGATACATGTCTAAGCCTGCCTGATGCGAGGATAGAAGGGTCATAGAGTTGACACTGAGCCTGTGCGCATGCTTGCAATGTGGATAACCTAAGTACCTAGGTAAATAGGTACTCAGCCCAATTGCTTCTGTGCTGATTAGCAGGAGCCTAAAAGCGAATCCTGCAGGCTGCAGCTATCCAGTTTGAGGTAGGTCTTTGAGAAGGACGAAGCTGCCCAGAGCTCTCTCTGTCTTGTGATGAGGGGTCATGGTGAGGGTGAGCATTGTGGGCTAGGTACATACTTGTTCGCAGGACACGCCATCTTTGCACCTTGGCGCAGCATGAACTACAAGCCCGCCCTCTACAGCATGTCAAGTATCTATTAACTGACACGGCCGTGCCTCTTTTTAGGGGTTCCCGTCACAGGCTACTGCAGAATGGATAGGACGGGAGCTCTGAGACGGGAACGCAGCTTTGCTTTCCGTTTCTTTGTTGTTGATGAGAGGGGCTAACGACAAGGAAAATGGAGTCTTTGCTAGGGGGCAGATCAACGTGGGACTGTGAATATGATTGCGGGGAAAGACAGACAACCAAAAGCAGCCAAGCCAGGTCATTCAGTCCTATATTACCTAGCTGCACTTGATACATAGTCATGTTGGTATAGATTGTAAGCATTCATACCTTTGATGTTTTTGTTGCCGCGTTGCACGAAAGTATTATTGAGAGTCGGGTAAATAAATATAACTATGGATATCTGTAAGTAAGTCAATCAGTTTATTAGTGGCAACTCTGTCGACTTATATTCAGTCAAAGGCACGCTGCATGTGTGCCAGGGATATAACAGCTAAAAGAGAAGACAAGACTGAGTGAAAGTGCTTGCGAGACACTTACATTAGTGGCAAGGATAAATAGATCCCTTAGGTAGTCGTAATATACAGCAGATAATAGCGCAGTGAGACAACAAATGAAACAAAGCAGGAAACATTCTTTGAGGCACCAGCTCTCCCTTTATCTATCTTCAACACCATCTCGCGGTCATTAAATATTTCGATTCGTTGGGACAGAAAACACACCACCTCAGCCCATTGTAACATCAGGGCTTGCGAAGCCCATGCTCAGCTCGCTGAGGAATAAGGCGAAGACAAACACGTTGAGTCCATCCCTGGTTTCCCTTTGTCACGGACCATGTCTGCACCTTGAGATCTCGCCAGATAATTCTAGATTTTCACATGCAAATCAAGGGTGTGCCAAAGAGCTGATCAACGGAGTCAGATCACGTTGCTTGAAGAACCCCTGTTGTCTATATCTGGCCCGTGGAGCTTTTGATGCGCCTACCCGGGACTAACGTTTCGATGCCCAAGTTCGACAAGTTGGACCACATTCATGCTTAAGACATTATTCTTCTAATCTATCTATCCTGCAAAGTATCTCTCTTTATGAATATCCATTTCAATCGTATGTCTGACCAAGCGTCTAAATACTCCAAGAAAGTTGGAACTCGATATTTACTTAACAATATCCCACATCTCATTACAACAGTCAAACCATGTAAGTCATGAAGCATTTATTAATACTTTAATCAACACCATGTATTTATGATATCTTAGTAATAATTAAAGAACCAAGAGTCTACAAAGACAACAGGTAACGTTAATATAAACAAAACATCATTGTACAACGACATTGTCCAGTCGCTTCATCACCCAAAGCCTCAGTGTCTGACGCTGACCACGGTGATAACAATCTCCGTTCACAATCGGCCGAAACATTTGTCATACGGCAACGGGGATCCGAAAACGCGAGAGCCGAGCCATTCTCTCGAATCCTCGATCAAAGCTAGTACCTATTTCTCAACGTTGAACGGGAATTAATTGCCGTTGTTCAGGTGATGTAGCCTATAGTGTAATAAGACCTGCCAAGGTATGACGACAATGGTGGAGCGAAAGTGGTGATGCGGTATGAAGATCAGAGAACGGACTTAGATCTGATTTCTAATTTATTTCCGGGTCTGGAGAATCGACACTAGAAGCATAACAGTGTCATTGACTTCAAGAGGACTCCCTAGTTGATATCAGATATGACATATGCAGCGTGTTCAATATAAATACGAGTCTTGGCTCTCTCATCATGGCCAAATATGCCCATGCCTTGTAACATTACCAACAGCCATGGCCCCTATACATCGGATATTCTCATCGGCTAACAACAAGCCCTATCGAACCAAGCAACTTGAAGAAGAAATGCCCCCGTACTTAAACGAGGATGGCTACGTCGACTTTGCGCCGGGCGACATCCAGAACCCACAGAATTGGTCTACTGCTCGGCGCTGGTCTGTCACGTTCTCAGCTGTGTTGCTCGTACTGAATGCTACTTTTGCATCGAGTTCGCCAAGTGGATGCTTCCCGTCTATCTCAGAACACTTCCATGTATCCGAGTTGGTAGCAGGCTTGACCATCACCCTGTTTCTACTGGGTTACTGTGCCGGACCGCTCCTCTTCGCACCACTAAGCGAGCTCTACGGAAGAAGATGGATCTTCTACATTACCTTTACGCTGTATCTCATCTTTAACTTTCTGTGTGCCTGGGCACCTAACTTTGGCGCCCTCCTCGTCGGCCGTTTCCTCACTGGAACGTTTGTCTCTGCACCCCTCAGCAATGCACCCGGGGTACTCGCAGACCTGTGGACCCCGATCGAGCGTGGCAATGCCATGGCAGGATTTTCTGCCATGGTATGGGTCGGGCCAGCATTGGGGCCTGTTATTGCCGGGTTCCTCGAGCTGAAGAAGGACTGGCGTTGGAGTTTCTATGTCCTTCTCTGGCTTGGTGGTGTAACAGCTCTTATCATGTTGACTATTCCCGAGACACATGCTCCCACAATTCTCCTTAAGAAGGCTCGAAGAATACGAAAGGCAAAAATACCCGGTTATGAGAATGTTAAAGCTCGTTCTGAAGAGGGTGATCGTACGCTGAAGACTGTGTACCGTATCGCCTTGACCAGACCGTGGATTATCCTCTTTGATACCATATCCTTTCTCTGCGCAGTCTATATGTCTGTAGTCTACACGTTATTATATATGCTCTTTAGCATCTATCCAATCGTGTTTCAGCAGCGACGTGGCTGGAACCCTGGTGTTGGAGAGCTGCCCTTGATCGGGACTGTTATTGGCGAGTACTTTGCATGCATACAATTCCATCGAACTTATACTAACGTGCTCGAAGGTGCATTCATAGGTGGTGGCATAGTTTTGATGGATACGCGAATTCGAAAGAAAAAGATTGAGAATGGAGACAAGCAGATGGAGCCCGAAGATAGACTGCCATTGGCAATGATTGGAGGTGTCGGATTTGCCGTGACCATGTTCTGGTTTGCATGGACAGCTGAGTACAAGTAAGTAACTGAGTGATCACAGTCCTCCACATAACTCAAGTCGTCACACGCTCTCGGGCTTGAATTGTCACCAATAGATATGTATGCATACTGACATTGGCCCTTGCAGCTCTATTCATTGGATCGTACCGACACTTGCGGGGACATTCCTAGCTACATCTTTGATGTTGATCTTCGTGGCTTTCTTGACCTATCTCGTCGACGTCTATCTTATGTACGCGGCATCTGCTATTGCAGCCAATACCATTGCTCGATCAGCATGCGGCGCTGCTGCTCCCTTATTCACAACACAAATGTTCGATACACTGGGAGTTGGTGGTGGTGGAAGTCTAATCGGAGGAGTTGCTGCAGTTCTAGCCATTATTCCGTTTCTGTTCTACAGATACGGTAAGCAGATTAGGATCCGAAGTAAGTTTGCGCCGACAGAGGAGAAGAGCGAAGCCAGGGAGAAGGATGAGGAACAGGGTGACAACAATGCCACTGCTCGGAGGAATAGTGTTTTATCTCATTCAGATAGGGCGAGTAGCTCGGATACCACAGTGGCCGCCGCATGATACTAGAAGCCAAATTAGCACAATACTCAACATCCTTTTGAACTATCATCTTAGACATGCCGTTAGTCATCGGCAATGTCACATTGACATTGCTGCCGAGAGTTTTGAGGTGTAAGTGGACTACTTATACCCAGTTCTCGAACATTGCTGGACGTCGGCTGGGCACTTCGTATCCAATCACTAGGTAGGTATCTACACTTACAGCTCAACATTTCTGCGAGCACTGAAAAGAGCAAGCTCCCCAGGAGAAGTGGCTTTGATTGGTGCCTTGGTGCTGTCCATGCCATACGGTTCGACTTACTTCGCTGAGAAAGATATAAATATGCCATTATGTATAATGTGGTTCCAAGCTCAAGGGCATCGTCGTTCAAGCCTAGTAGGGCATGAGAATTCTACCGGTTGAGGCGCATGACTGAAAGTTCCATTAAAAAAACAGGTGAGCTTTTAATCAACGTCAATAGATAAATTCTTGGGCAATTTAGAGGCAGGTCCGGAATAATACTATGAATCTAAATTAGCCTTGAATACTTAGGTAGATAACGAGATGACAGTGTAAGAGCCAAGACCCCTTCAGCTGGTTGTATGCATCTTTTTAGTACACCAAGTATCGGAACATGCATTTGCCGCCTTTTCACACAATTGTGCATGAAACGCATGAAGCCATATAAGGTAATCAATGATGATTATGTGAGCATCTATCCCCCTCTTTAAGCTCGGAACTTCTTTGTGTCGATCCTCGGCCACCTGCATTATGAACCACCGTCTTTCTAACATTAAGCAATCACCATGGGACGGACAGTAATTGCATTCGACCTGTACGGTACTATTCTCTCCACCGGATCGATAGCAGGAGAGTTGGCAGAACTATACGGGCAAGACAAAGCCCAGTCAATTGCCGCTCTAGCAAGGCGATATCAGCTTGAGTCAACATGGCGCGTGACCAGCATGGGTAAGTTGAGACAAGCCAAAAATGAAGAGCCACCACTGATGATATCTGAAGGCGCTTATCGCACATTTAGTGACTTGACGAGATGGTCATTTCGGCAAGCTACGAAAGAGATTGGTGTTGAGCTTAGTCCTGAGCAGGAAGAGCGTATCATGGATGCATATAACGGCCTAGACACATTCCCAGATGTGGATAGAGCACTTGGAAAGCTGGAAGAACATGTATCCATCGATCCGTACATCTTTTCAAACGGAACCAAGGCCATGATGACATCGTCACTCGATACATGCCCAACTTTGTCAAGAGTGAGCAACATATTTCCCCACGAGAAAGTCGTCAGCATCGATCCTCTCAAAGTGTTCAAGCCGCATCCTCGCACGTATGAGTTCATGGCTGAGACAGCGGGAATGAAGTCTCAGCTTGATAGGGTTTGGCTGGTAAGCTCAAACCCATTCGATGTCACTGGTGCTGTAGCTTTTGGATTCAAGAGTGCATGGATCGACCGTGAAGGAAAAGGCTGGACTGATACACTGGGATGTTCACTGGGACTTCAGCCGACTGTGATAGCGTCTGGTGTGGATGAAGCTGTGCAGGTAATCTTGCGTCAGTCTGAGGAGTTTAAGTAGGACAATGGTGGTTTTATGCCGAATCATAATGACGTTCCTAGTATAACTCCGGTCATCCATCAATTTATACATGAGTTTTCGGGTATGATGCGAGGCTATTCGATCATAGATAGGTATCCTGTAATCATTGAAGTGATGGGTTTGCTGGCTGCAGTGCTGAACTTCTTCATGTGTTCAAACAAGAATCAGCGAGAAACTGTCGATCCTATAGTAAAAGTAAATGAGACCATAATCTAATCGAGGAACCAGCTGGGAGAATATCAAGCTTATCAGCCGAAGTAGATATTAGGCCGAGATCATTTCGAATAACCGTGATAACCTAACCAATACCTACAATTTCCTTGTATATGAGAAGAAACGCATGTGACTTGATGACTTGAGGATTATCCAACGTCCAATATCAGTTATTCGCTTTGGAATCTGATCAATGATCCCCACGAATCCAGATTACTCTCTGAGACCTTTGTTTCCTCGGGGCTTAACTAACTACCAGGTAACTTTAGTGGTTAGCACCGCGTTGCTGTGCAAACAAGTCCATGGGTCTCTGCCTACCAAGCGTTCTAGCATTCCCATCTCGTGGATCAACCATAGGTAGCTACCTACCTATACTCGCACCTGGAGCCCCGATCCTATTCACAATCAAGATTCCGTCTGGACCTACTGGGACATCCCCTTCCCCAACGGCGCAGATGACAGTTGACAGCCCACTTTAGCGTGATCCTAGCTGCATATCCCCTGTAGGCCCCTGTAACCCCGGACCATGCCAGCCCGCTTGTCAGCTGGCGACCCTTAAATCTTGGAATTCCCTAGGCCGTTGCTGTGCCGATAGCTCCACTCCATGGGATTGTTTGGTGACAGCAACCCGACGACGATCATCCATCTTTACACTTCTTTACACTGTTGCTTGGACTCGGTGACTCTCGGCGGTGTGATTGCGATACTCAGTTTCCATTTCTTCTATTCTTCCTGTCACCTTCATCAAATGTTTTCTTAAACACTCTTTTAAAAAGCACCAGCCTCAATCGCATTAAGTCGACACTCTTCAGCTTTTCCATCTTTACCGTCTCCGGCATAACGTTCATTATTGTTCCCCCACGCACAGATACACGATGGAGTCTCTTCTGTCTCTCGCCTTCGATAACCTTTCCTCGTATGACGGACCGAAAGTCCGTAAGGGCCTTCGCCAGGTCGAAGGCCTTCTAGCTCAGATCTGTCTCTCTAAAGCCAACCCTCGAAACGACCGTGCACATCGAAACCGGGATACCGACGATGATGGGAGTGAAGGACCAACACCTTCTCAAAAGGATCTTTCCCAACTTTCCCGAGACCCGGCATTTCGAGAGTTCTTCAAGTTGCAGGAGGGGTTCGAATGGAACGTTGCGATGCGCCTTATCAGCACTCTCGATCGACTTATGGCTAAGGGTGGTGACGGTGGAAACGACTTGTTGATTCTGAGTGCCCTTGACCTCATACAAGGAGTCCTGCTGCTGCATCCTCCCAGCAAGTCTCTCTTTTCCCGAGAACAGAATATGAACGTATGTACACAACGACTAAGCCCACAAATATACCACAAAACTAACACCATGCAGCTCCTCCTTGACCTTCTCGAGCCCTTCAACTGCCCTGCGATCCAATCTGCGACTCTCCTCACTCTCGTCACTGCCCTTATCGAGACCCCAATCAACACCCGTACCTTTGAGAGCCTTGACGGCCTTCTCACTGTCACCTCTCTGTTCAAGTCGCGATCCACCGCCCGTGAGGTCAAGCTGAAGCTCGTTGAGTTCCTCTATTTCTACCTCATGCCTGAGATTCCTTCGATTCCCCGAGCCGATCAGCGCGATAGTGTTCCCGCTATGCTTCAGCGAAGTCCTAGTAAACTTGCAGGTGCCTTTAATGCCGACTCACGTCGCAAGCGTTCCGGCTCTGATCCTGAAGGTGACATCTATCTCACCACGGAGGAGAAGCAGGAGCTGCTTAGCCAGCATCTGAGCAGCGTAGAGGATCTTGTCAAAGACCTTCAAAACTGCGCGCCTTTCGGCGGTGTTGTTTGCTAAATGCTAGTGCAAAGACTGAGGTTGTGATTTAGACTGTTTTCATATTTCCAGGTACATCTCATTCAACGGCGTTGTCAGGACTATTCGGTGGTGCCCTTGACTATACTTTACTTTTTATTTTGGCGCGGAGTTCTGAGGGATAACTTCGGCGCACGTAATCGTTTGTTTGTTGCGCCGGGACTGTTGAATATTTGGATCATCCCTTTGCACGAATGGTCTGGCTAGGCGTTTATAAGTAACAGAAACGAATAGAACGGAACGCATTTCTCCTTTGAATTATTGCTTTTGCTTCGGTGCAACATCCCCCGCTACACTCTGTGGAGGGGTGGGAACGATTGACAAGGGACGGTCTGGAGTTATGGCTGAGTCGTTACCGTACAGTTCGAACCGACCATTTATTGTTTCAGAAAGGGGTGTCTGGTATATACTCGGGCTGGACATGGGTGACAGAAGATCGCTGCCGTCTCTATTTGCAGAGTCGATCTCCACAGGCGTGGCGATATCTCCAGGAGATTGTGCATGCATGGGCACAGCAGCAATTCTTCCAGGTGAGGTGACCCGTGAGCCTGCTGCCTCCGTATATGGTCCTGCTGCTGGGTCTGGTCCAAAGTAGTCCTGGGTCAAGCCTGACCGGGCATGGCTCCCGGATATATCTGTCATGGCATCTCTAGGGGGCGCACTGCCGTCTCCCTCGCCAGATGCTGATGGTCTTGATGCAGTACGCTGGCGTCGCTTGCGCAAACACACCCAAGTCAGCCCGCCAACAATGATACTAGCTCCCACGACGACACCAACGCCAATCCCAGCCTTTGCACCGTCTGACAGACCGCCGCCGCCGCCGCCGCTGTCGTTGTCGTCGACAATCGTGACACCGCTTTCTGTTGGTGTAGCCTGAGCGCAATATCCCTCGCCACTGACCTGGGTGCACTCTTGGTCGTTGTCGCAACAGCCTGCACCATCGGAGCATTTATGCTGAGCGGTCGTGCAGCCCGAGGGAATGGGCGACAGGAGGTCCGTTCTCGAGGCTGGTCTCGTAGAGGCGCAATCGCCACCCGCCCGACACTCAGAGTTGTAGCCGCAGCAGTTTCCACCAAGGCTACTTGGGCAAAGGTAAAGACTCGTCCTGGGACACTTGCGATCGCAGCAACCCTCTTGCGCAGTGGTAGTCCCACTCCTTGTGACGGTGCGGGTACAGAAATAAGCATTCGAACTACATGGCGAATCGCTGGAGCAGTTGGAGCCTATAGGGCAGCATTTCGGGTCGCCTTTTCGGTTGACGTAGCAGTAAGAGTCGTTGTCGCAACAATCATCTGGAAATCCAATCTCTAGACCTGTGGCATTAATGAGTTTGGTGTCCGAGAGCATGATCACATCCACATGGACCTACAGTTGTGATGATCCGAACCACAGTCTTCTGCGCGTTTTGCCAAAGGAAATGCACGATCGATAAAGAAACGCGGCATCAGGTCGCCAGGAGCCGCTTGGAGTGCCTCATACTGTCGTGGGTTGTGCGCAACGGCAAGAGGGACAAAGACGAGACAACTGAGAAGCTTCATGATGAGAGCGACACAAGGGAGAGTGACGGAAGATTCAACAAAGCGCAGAATTCATCGTCGCATCTCCTGTGAAACTTATTTTATCTCACAGTTAAAATGATCAGAAGCCGGAAATCGATGAGCGCCGTTGAACAAAGAAAAAGAATATGATGGGAGCCAAGACTCAAGAGAGGTCTATGCATGTAAGACTCGATTCAGCCCGCCCTACCATATCGGATGCAAGGCTATCATTGGCCTGCTGTTCAATGTACCTCAGGTTCATTTCCAATTTCTCATTCATTTCTGGAGCTGTTAAGGAAACGGTTGACCACAACGTGTCAGAGAACCGTTACAATGGGGCTGAAGGCACAAGTGCTTACATGAAATGGCCCAACGTGGTATAAAACCCGCAACGGTCAGTCCAGGCTGGGATGTTTACTGGAGAATTAAATTTGATATGTTATATCAATGAACATCTAGACTCATTGAGAATGGGGACTCAAAACATAGAAATCTAAATTTCATGATGGCGGTCAAATGGGAGGATATTTTTTAAGCAGTATCAGCTGTGACTGCAGTTGAGTATGATGAACAAGAAGCATGTATGCATGTTATTTTGAGTCTCTCTAATCCCTGTATCTTAGCTGCATCCCAAATCTCACAAGGAGGATCTTTTGTAAACAGAACAGACTAATACAGATATACCAGCGAGTTTCTGCTGCGCAAGTCTGACAAAGAATCAAACGCCCATTGTGAACGTGCGTTCACAAGGGACAAAACCCTGCAACGACGAAAAACGCTATTATACATTGGTTCGGTCCAAAGAAGAATGACTAAGGATGCCCTGCTTAGGTAGTATACATATATTCCGCGACTAAGCCGATATGCATATGTCCATTGTTTCGGAAAAGAGCATGAGCTCACATCCTTTTCACATTTACGAATAGGCAGCTTATCAAGTACGGCCTATACCTTCACTGTACACTTACTCGTTAAGAATCTGGATTACATCTCCGGTTTCTATCTTGAGGCCGTATTACATGGACCCTGGATCGATTTCCTTAGTGATTAAGACGACTCTTCATACCACCTGAAAATAGACTACAGAAACACACTCTGTTTCTGTGGCTCGTGGCAAATACTCTGGTATTGTGAGGCCATTTCTGCTTCCTAAAATCGGTTTATTTGATACTGACAGGAGAGAAACTTTCATATATTATAGCGGCTTCCTTCTTGACGACTAAAATCATTCCACCAGATATCCAAACCCCCCTACACTATTGATCAAACCCACATCAACTTTTTTTCTTCTTCTAATTATGAATAAAAGTTCAGACAATGCTCCCATACTTACTGAGTGGGAAATGGAGATGCTGAACATTACTCGTTGAGTTGTTGGATGACAGCGAGGAGTTGGCAATAATGATAATCCGTAGCATCATCAGCTTCGTAGTCTTACGTGACGAGAATGTCTATGTACAACTACAGCTTGCCTTTGGCCTGGGCTACCCCTTTTCCGGGGTTCAAAAGTTGATCGAGTGTAGTATTCGCAGGGCTGTGGATAGTTACGTGCTATTGCTTTTTAAACGACACGGTACTGTGAGTGAAACAGGAATTAATTCTCATTTATATGACAAGCGTACCAAAAGGGGAATCCAGCATAAATTCATAGTGATCATTCTAAAACATCCAAACCCAAACATTATTAAGGCGCTTAACTCCAGAGCAGATCATGCATATCTGCATCTATGCTCTCTCTGCCAGACTAGCTGACGACCTCGGAATTGTTCTGAATCCACTGTTTGGTGTTGCACGGAACGTCCCATTGATACCTTCAGCATCATGAGATGAAGGTGAAGAAAGAGACAGAGCCTCTTGGCTGGGGTCAGGGGTTGTCATGACGGCAACAGGGCTCAAACTGATGGTGGTTGTCGTTGTGGTCAAAATGGCTGTAGTCTCTAACGCGAGAGGAGTTCCTCTAAGAGTTTCTATCAAATGATCAGTGGAGTTCTCCAATCCGGCCTGGTTATGGATGATCGTACCTGGTGTGCTTCCTTCATTGACACTCTCCTCCAAAGCAAGCTTTCCATCTTTGTTGAACGCTGCATTCGTGCCTGCGTCTTCGTCTTCCTTGAAAACATGGCCAGGGGCCTTCAATGGTGCAGTTGGTTGATTTGCATTAACAAACTCTGTGCGTACAGTAGTTGCGAGGATGGTTGAAGACCTTGTAAGGACTGATGTGAAAACGAGAGTTCTAAGGCTTAACGCTGTCGGCCCAGGGCTATAAACAGCAGATGGATTTGAGAATAGGGTTGGTGCTGCAAGCTGCTGAGAGTCTCCAGTGTTGATGTCCGGGGTGGAGGTGGCTTCTGTCTCTAGCGCTGGAGCCGCTCCCTCGGCCTTGGCAGTTGCGGGAGAGTCTTTCGTTATCTGTGTCCCGGATTCCGTTGCAGAAGCTTTGGAAGGATCTGCTTCTGGAGTAGGTACGAGGACGACAGTTATCGTGGTATCTTGTGCTTGCTCGCTCGCGGATTCGATCCTACTACCTGGTGTGCAGTTAGGTTTTCGACGTATGAGGGGTAGATCACTTACTTCGTCAACACACTCATCATCTTTGGCACCGGATGGCGTCTGAGTCTCCTTGTTTGCTGAAGTACTAGTCTGCCCGCCAAAGCTGATATTAGCCGTGACCGTCTGGACAACGTCATCGGGATTCTCAACAAATGCACCCCCAGGCGCAGTACTGGTAGCCTCAGTAACCTGCTTGGCAGATGAGATACTAGAATCTTTGGCCTTTCCTTCCTCTGTTGGTTCGACATCTTGTGCTGTCCTAAGTTGTGTTCCCGTCGAAGCCTGAACCTCACCAGTCGGTTGAGCGACAGCATTCTTGGGACGACCACCTGATTCCACGACGTCACCCTTTCCAGAAGCATTTGCAACCTCAGGCAGGGTCACGACAGCGCTGTTGCCAGACAGCCTTTCAGCTTCAGGCTCGCTAGACGGATCAGTAGATTCGCCCTTTGCTGTCTGGGTGGGATTTGCAGCAGGCTGCGCCAGCTCAGTCTTTGCTTGCCTGTCGGTATCTATCTGCGATGCATCTAGTTGAGCCGAAGCGCCCGGAGCCTGAGGCCCGACAACGGGAGCAACGCCAGGTTCAGGAACATCAGCTTTGCCAGAGGGGGCAGGCTCTTCAGACTGTTCGCCACCAGTAGACTCATTAGAAGAACCTGCAGGTAATTGATCGGACTGACCAGACTGGCCTCCTGACGAAGTGCCTGTCTCTAGAGTAGGCTGTTTGTCCGTTGCACCAGATGGCATCATGTTGTTCACCTGCTCATGGAGTTTGTTGATCTGATCCAGAAGTTCCTGAAGAGCTTCTTCGGTAACCTCAACCATGTCGCCCTGGTCTTCAACCAATCGCTTCACAAGGCCGATAGTTTGGTGAAGTTTATGACCATGGTGCGATTCCCCAGGAAGCTCCTTAAAAGGCACCACCTTGAAAGATCGAGCCACTGGTTCACTGAAGACTACGCCTGGCAGTCTGAACGAAGCTTTGAGACGAGGGAGTAGGGCCGCATGGGTGAAAGGGGTGGGTAGGAAGAGACATGGTAGGAGGCAGAGAAGAATGTATAATCGAATCATTATGTCGACTTGGTGATGAAAAAGAATTGAATAAACAATGTGTGATGTTCTCCAGTTCATTGCTGGCCGACAGGTTGCCATGATATATCTTTTGTCACGGGCTTCAGGTTGTAGGGGAGCAACACATTCCAACTATCGTGATAGCAACGCTTGCCACGGATGGTGTCTCAGTCTCGGGTGGGCATACAATGAATGGATCAACACTTGTTGTTTCACCGCGGGCCAAGGAAGCCTTTCATTCCTGTAGCGAGTAGGCAATTTAGGCAGTACTACCTACGCTTAGTTTTCTTTGTAGACACGTCGAATGAATCATAGGTATGGAGAGTCATGTAGCATAGTGATACGCTGAAGCAGGTATTCTTGATATTGTTGCCGAGTGCAGCCTGTCCGCCATGTTGATCGCTGCGGTGAATCGAGGCGATGCCCAGTGGAATCTCTCTGGTGCATCATGGATGACGGAAGTCAGAACTGGACACAGGATTTGTTTGGCGGAGTCGGGACGACACTTGGGTTTTGGTCAGGTAATTTCTCGGTCGGGATTCTTCGATTACCCAGGCTTGCCAGGCACCAAAATTAGGACTAATGGATCTCGGTTGTACCGGAGTTGGTAATAATCGCAGGTGATAATTGTAACCACGCGATGTGGCATTTGGAGGAGAAAGTTTGGGTAGAGAAACCCAAAGCTTTACAGGTAAACATTGATCGAAATTCAATGTTACCTTATTCGTGTCTGCGAGGATCGTGATGTATTTGATGATTAATTGCACAAGATAAAATTTCCAGAGACTTGACCGACCGTTGGGTATCAGACCTGAATTCGCAGGCTGGGAGAGTAAGGAAAACTCAAGACAAAAGGCTTAGGTGACTTGGTATAAATTTAGGATACCTTTTGCCTTGTTTCAAGGTCCGATGTTCTCTTGCTCACCGAGGACAGGCTAGAGAATTCCGAGCGACAGATGAAAAGCAATGCCAAGTTATTCTGCAGGTGTATTGAATCGTAGTTCCGCCACCCTGATTATTGCAGGGGCTTGCTGAGTGATAATGAGACTCTGAGAGGACCCCATTTCTTGCTTGTTTTCCACCGTCATCGCGGGCTAAGGGAGGGCTATCACGAAAATGTGACTGAATGAGGGGGGTAAAAAGGGTCAGATGGAAGTTACAGTATTCTCCGAGTTGGCTGAGGTGCATTTTGTTGGCATCGTCGATATTTTAATATATGTGAATATTGATCAGGGTCATGGTGACCATTACAGAGCATCGCAACATGAAGCCGTGAAAAATCTTGTTTATATTCGGCGATCAAATGGCTATTGACAAGGCGAGGCAAAGGAATCCGTGCCTCTTTGGCGATTAAAACACGTGGTGACCATTGCTGATGGATTGCAGGGACACTTCGGGGGTTCAAGGCGATGAAGTGACCGTGGGAGCTCGATTGAAACGAGCTTTTGGTCGCTGAGATCGCTCAGTCGCCTAGGAGGAGTGGAATAACAATAGAATTTGAGGCGCTGCTTTGAGAGACATTAGAGACATACCAGGGCCTTGATTGGCTGGAAAGAAGCGGTACCCCTGCCATGCGGCAGAAGTGGTACTAAGCCCAATCAGGCAACGGAGGAGACGGGCTGGACCTGGGCCTGAAATCCCCAAGTTTTATTCCTCTGCCACTGCCACTTGCTCTCGCTCCTGCTGCTCTGCGTGTGAAGAAACGCGGGAAATCAAACCAACCCAACCCAACCGATTTTTCCTCTCCTTGTGCGCCGCCTTCGGCCCCAGCACCAGAATCCAAAATGACAACAATACCAAGACCCCAACCTCACAGAACAAGGCTTTTGCCCTCTGTTCCATTACTTTCATTTCCACTTTTCACCACCGCAAACCCATCATCACCACCCTGAAATCAATCCTGACCCGGCACCAGCCAGGCTGAATGACAAACCGACCTGACCTGTCTGTGATCGCAACTCAGCTCCTCCTAATAAATCTCCCACTACTACTAAGACTCGCTCCACGCAAGCCCCAAAAGCCCACCACCCCTGACCACGTCTTGTCCACCACGGGATCACCACCGGGTCTTTGGTTATTTGCCGCCTCTCCCGTCACCAGTCCATTCTCAAATCCTGCTCCTTTCCCTAACCTTCTTCCACTATCCTTCGCCGCTTGCAAACATCATCAATCAGCACCACACATCACCTTTTCCGTTAGACAACCCTTCCTAGACTATAGCATCACCAGCTCTTTGTAACATCGAACTCTCTCAACACCATGGCTCCTCCAGTCAAGTCCGCCGACGCGCGACGCAAATCCAGCACCAAGGTCAGCTTGATTGTTACTCGCAAGGTGTCGCCCGACAAGCTGCGTGCTCTGCTCGCGCCCGACTCTATCAAGGAAGAATCTCCCTCCAAGGATATGAAAGCCAACGCCGACTCACCTACCGATGCTGTGTCCGCTTCTGGCTCGCAACCACCAGCCAGCAATACGAATGGCGACAATGCTTCGGACTCCAACGCCGCTACTCCTGCTCCTGACGCAACTCCCGCCGACGGGACACCGGCCCCTTCGGCTATGGGACCGCCTACTGATGGGCTGAAGAAGAAGGGCGTCAAGCGATCTGCTGCTGGCGCCAACGGTACAATAGATGGTATCCCCAAGCCTCGAGGAAAGCCTGGCCCCAAGAAGAAGCCCCGCCTGTAAGTTTCTGCAACCTCCATACATATTTGAACATTGGACTGACCACTACTCCCAGGGAGGACGGAACGATCGATCATTCAGGTTCTAAGCCTGCCGGAGGTCACAAGCTTGGGCCCAAAGCGAATCAAGGAGCTATCAACGCCGGACTTCGCGCTCTCGATCGCTCAGGCAAACCCTGTCGCCGATGGGCCAAGGGAGGATTCCAACTCAAGAGCTTTACCGGTGTGGCATGGGAGATCCCTCGCTGGGTGGCACCTCAAAAGAAGGCCCCCGAATCCAGCGCTGAGGATTCTACTGCTGCATCGGCCGAGGGCAGTAGCAAGGAGAACAAAGAGAACGGCCACGAGAGCAACAGTGCTAGCAATAGCAATACTGCTAACGACGTGGAGATGCAAAGTGCGCCCAGTAATCACGCCTCCTCACCAGCACCTCTTGCTATCGCCGCTGCTTCATAAACACTCGCCCTACGATGCTACCTATTTTTCTTTTCATTTTGCTTCGATACCAGACAATGTTTTAGCGCAAGATACTACGGGCGTTCTAGGTTGGCAGGCAACTCACCCTTGGCCTGCCAGTGAGGCTGAGATGCTCTCATACCGAGCATGACCGTTCATTCATTCGGAATATTTTTATGTTTTTCAAGAAAGCGACGCTGGTGTCGCCGGGCGTTAAGGAACAGCGAAGATGGAACGCTGTGGAAAAGGATTGGCATTAAACCGTACCAGGGCTGGCGGAGCATATATTGATGTACAATTACTGTTATGATGGGGCAATGTTAGATATACTCTGTTAATTCTCTGAAATGAGCAGTCAAATATTTATTCTTGAAGGATATATCGTATTGATGTTATCTATCATTCTGCCATCCATGCGCCCGTAGCTTGGACGACGGGCGCTAATCCGCTGTTTGCTGCGAACATTGTTTTGTCGCAGCCTACCTAGGTACTAAGGCAGGTAGTGTCGATAATTCCAGTCATTAATGGCTCACCCCTTGAGATCACGCGCCACGTAAGTCTGAAAGAAACTGTCGCAGATGCCATCTCGCGATAACTCCAAGTAGACGTGGCAGAAAGCTCTTCATGTCAAAACTGATTCCCTAAGCGTTCTTATCAGGTAAGATGAATGATCGCAATGTCAGAGCCAAAGTCACATGTCTTCACTTTATCGCCTGTTTCGACGAGGAATGACCTCTAACCTGAGGTAATTCTCAAATCCAGCGGTCGGGGAAGAGTTTTCGGGGGTTGAGATGGCCCAATGGCCAGACTGTGGATACACTTTGGTTCGTCTTTCTCATCGGGGTCATGTCTTGATGTTGTGGTGTGGTCGCAGGGAGCTCGCAAAGCTTAGTCATCGACACGAGAGCCGTCCCGTGACTTTCATACCCGCCGTTTACAGTAGGGGATGGAAGTTTAACTGTATCGCCCTGAATCTTGATTGATATTTGGTTTATTGTGCTTTGAATGGTTTGCTTTTAATCGGGGGGTCTTGCTTTTAGGGATGAATGATGCCTGGAGGGGCTTGAGTGAACAGGTTTGAAACCGAAACCCAAACCAACCTGGAATATCCATATCGAGATGGAGATGCTCATTGGAGGTACCAGAATAAGTCAGCAAATAACCTCGCCAACTTATAAGCGAGGAAACCTCATCTGGTTTCTGCACCAGGGCAGTGTTGGTCTGGCTATTGTTACTGTCATCACTCGAATGTTTCTTTTCAGACCACGAGAAGGACCCGAAAGAAACAGGCTCAGGGCCATGTGCTATCGTCTATTATTACGCCTCAGCTTTTGGCCATTTTGGGGCGATTCCATTAGCATGGGGACCTGGAGCAATGCAGCCCGCGCAGATTAGTAGCAAGGGTCCGGCACGGCAGCGGGGAAGCTGGGCCTCCACTGTTAAGCTGATGCAGCTGTTTGCTAGGTGAAAGCTTAACAGACAAGGTCAAGTCAGGTCAGGCCAGGCAGGAGGTGTTAAAGACTAAACCCGCTGGGGCAGAAGAGTGCCTCGTGAGTCGTGATAGATAGCGCAAGCTGGTAGCCATGATGAGTGATGTGATACGTACAGTATCAGTATCGGCTTTTCTCGTCAGGCCAGACTCGATTCATGTTGCCTACTAAACCAACGATGGTTAATTGACGAGTCATTCTTACTTCAGATACATCCGCATCTTTAATTTTCTTCCTCTTCTTTGAACCTGCGTCTCTATAGCTACTGGAAGTTAGCGAGTGGTAACGGTGACGCGCTGTTGTTCTGACGGGAACCACCTCCACCTCTACCCGCCCCGTCCATCACCATCACCATCGCCATCCCCTCGTCTTCTCCTACACCAACCCACCGCTATAGTACACAAGTCGACTTGTTCTCCCAACTGCAAGATCACTTGAGTCTATTGCTCTCCTTTATTTCTTTCGCTTTCTGCTCCGCTTTGTCAGCCTTGCCGGTAATTGTCGACGCATCCGAAGCTTGTGCTACCACCTTCCATACGGCTGTTACGACTGTTTCCGACTACGCTATAACTCACCCCCACTACAAGCCTACGCTGGAACTCATCCTAGGGCTTCACCTGGCAGGTAACTCACCTGCCTTTGCTGTTGGGTGTCTTACTCCAAGGTACCTTAGCTGACAGCTGGGCTGTTTCGTTTCTACTTGTCGTGGACATGGCAAGTCCCCTTCACCAAGCTTCTCGCCCGTCTGCTCGTCCCGAACCAGCTTCGCCATCCACTCGCCACGCTCATTTCTCTCCTCCGCATAACTCGTCTATCGCCAATACTCCCAACTTTTATACACATCCTGCCCGTACTTCGATATTCAGTGCATCCGGCGAGCTCAACCTTCTGGGCTCCGAACCGACGGATACCATCATGGAAACTGTTGGGATTGAGACGAACGCTCGGAGAACTGGTCTGCCGTCCTTCTCACGAGCCTTTAACATGCTGGTGGAATCCGGGGCAGTCGATAATAAGTCCAAGAACGAGCACGAGACTTTCTTTATCCCCTCTTATCTTGAGAACTCGACATACGTTCAGAAGCTCCAAGAGGCACACCAAGCTAAAGTTCAGTCCCGCCGCGATTCGGCTCCAACGAATGGTTTATCCCAGCACTCCGCTACGTTCAATCAGCATCCTCTACCCCCGGGCTCGCATCGAGGCATGTCACATACTGTTATAGAGCGCCCCCCGGCCTTTGAGGAGGACGATGACCTTGCACCTTTGCCAACAAAATGGAACAAGGATGATCAGTGGGGGGGTATTGAGATCCAGGCTGACGGCTATACTGTGAAGTACATCGGACCTAAAAATCAACACGACCAAGACCACATGGCTTGTGCAGTGCGCGCCGACCACTACATGCCCCCTCAGTGCGGAATTTATTACTTTGAGGTGCAAATAGCAACAGCTAAACGTGACGATGCGACTATAGGTATCGGGTTTGCTACCAAAAACGTCAATTTGTCACGGCCTATTGGCTGGGAACCCGAGGCCTGGGGCTATCACGGCGACGACGGGCGATGTTTCACAGGATCAAATATAGGAAGACACTACGGCCCCGGATACAACGCATATGACGTGATTGGATGTGGTGTGAATTTCAGGGACAACACCGCCTTCTTCACCAAAAATGGAGTTAAGCTGAGTATGTGTATGCACACCAACAGCCCGGAGAACTAAGAAAACTTGGGGCCTCTATCCCTGGGGCGAAGAGACTAGCCTAAAGGCCTCTCAAACCCAACCTAAATTTATATAACTTGGGATTGCCATCATCCCAAGTAATGAGCATCTAAGTTTGCACTGGACTTACTCAAATCTCTTATTACCCAGGATAGGGGTCCTCAGTTTTCTTGCTCCCTTCGGCAGGCCATCTTGCGTCCTTCGCTAACAAGCAATAGTCACGGCATTCAACGATGTCAACAGAGGTAGGCTCTACCCAGCGATTAGCCTCAAGAAGCCCGGCGAGTCCATCCGAGTCAATTTTGGACAAAGCCCTTTTGTGTATAACATCGACGATATGATGCGGGTAGGCCTGTGTAACACCCACACATAACATGATGTATAATTAATTCCGTTTTAGGAAGAGCGTGACAGAGTGCAGAAAGATATTCAAGCTACAGACACATCAAGTCTCGTTCCAAACATGAGCGAAACCGATGTAATCCAGGCACTTGTTCTTCAGTTCCTCCAACATGATGGCTACGTGGGTACAGCTCGGGCTTTCGCAGAAGACATGAAGAAGCAAAAAGAAGCTCTAAGCCTAGATCCCGGAGTCAAGGTCGACGGTGTTAGTATCAGAGATGACGAAGATGCAAATAATCGCCAACGTAAGATAGCACTTTCTTGTTGCCTTGTCCTACTTCTGACCACGACACAGGGATCCGGCGTGCAATCCTCGAAGGGGATATTGACAGGGCGCTCAAGTACACGAATGCATACTATCCTCATGTTTTGAAGGATAACGAACAAGTCTATTTCAGATTGCAATGTCGCAAGTTTATCGAGTTGGTGCGAAAGGCGGCCCAGCTCAACATGCGCAATGAGTCTAAGGGTAATGGGCATATTAACAACCCCGCACCCCAGACGATGGATCTCGATCTTAACGGCAGCGAAAATACTTCAAGGGGTGCCGATGGTAGTGAGAATAAGACAGTGATTGCAGAGCTTGAGCGCAATATGCTGGAATACGGACGGACACTCCAGGAACAATATGTCAATGACCCACGTGTGGAAGTCAGCAAGGCACTTACTGAGATTTGGGCATTGTTGGCGTATGAAAACCCACTCAAGGTGCCTCAAGTCAGCCACCTCTTGGATAGAAACGGTAGAGTTACTGTTGCGGAGGAACTAAACTCGGCCATTCTACGTAAGTCGAACAAAGGAACATATCAGTTGTTGACAATACTGACGAACAAGCAGTATCCCTCGGCAAATCGTCTCGGGCAGCACTAGAGAAAGTCTATGCTCAGACCAGCGTGCTTCTTGAAGACCTTCGCCAAGACGGTGGCGAGGGAGCATTTGCTTCAGTGAATGATGTCTTGAGGGGAATCCCACAGCCTCCACAACACTGATTTCCGCGCCGCCGACATGTCTGCTTTTGCCTCATTGTCGGCTTGCATTCTCTGGATTTATGGTCATCGGCGTTCCAACGGGTAATGCTACGAGTATGGAGTTTCTCTTGCTTTCTGTTTCTGTTCACTTCTTACCACACGAGCCTGTAAGATAATGTGCTCGTTTGAGAGTGGCACTTTGTCGATACAACGCATTTCGTACGGAGGTTCTGTGTCCCTAATGAACTCTTATAGACAGGTGAAGAGATTGGGGATGGCTTCATGGATAATAGGTCAACAACTCCCCTCTTGCAGGCAAAGAACGGCGGGTTGTACAATGCCCGGCACATAGATAAGACCAATGTCGACGATCAGTGGTAAATCGATTTTCAGCATATTCCTCCAGGCACCGGATTCTGAGCTGGCTGCTTGGCCGCATCTATTTTCCCTTGCCAGGTCCTTTGTGATATATATAGTACATATTTATACAGCGCGTGTCTCGCCTTCTCTACGACGATGGGATGAAACTATCCTCCTGGATAATGGGCATCCTGATATATTCACAATGTGCCCATCCCCCAGCACTTTTTGTATAGCCGTTCCTTGTGCCTCTTCAGATTATCCAGTCCTCCCAAACACTGACTCAATGACTTGTCCTGCCAAGCAAGAGCGTTATCGTCTATCAGATAGATGTATGCAAACACATCAGCATCAAACGAGCCCGGCCCATCAGCACCAAAGAACCATGTATCCTCTCCTAGTAGGGATGATAGTGCTCGCATGGCAGTTGTGGCGTCAGCTAGAAGTTGTGACGGCGAGATCGTCGCGCGTCGTGTTGTCTTGAGTATTTCGGAAGTGGCCGCGGCGTGGAGTGTCTGGTGGAGAGGCGCGCGAAGGAGCATCGATGAAGGAAGATAGAGGCTTTTGAGGAGAGGGTCATTAGCGGGTAGGAGGTAGAGAACATATAGCTATACCATATTAGCATGCATTCCAATTATATGACGGGGATTTACATACCCAAGCTGGTCGGATATTTTGTGTCAGGAGAGCTTGGTAGGCTTCAAGGCGGGGTGATGTGATGCTTGATAGCTCATGAACGGCGTGCTCGCGCACGTATTTGTGAATCTTTTCGCCAGTCAGGGGTTTCGAAGCTTGCGATGCCGGTGTCAGGAGAAAGGGTAATGCGCCTGAGGGCGAAGCGTGGTTATTCGAAGGTACGATATCGAAGTCAATACCAGCGATTCTCAACACAGTCTGTCGAGATAGCATTAGCACAATGCTTCCTTCTATCGACTCGTGCCCCTCGACTATAAACACACCTGCCACTTCAGACATGAAGGGTTATAGCTCGGCTTCCCTGCCAAAGCATCTTCATTTGCCACAAAAACATATAGGGCCGGTCGTTGGCGCACGCTGGCGGGGGACCTTGCGGGAAGGTCTTCGGGGCTGTATACGTGAAGGGGAAAGTGGTTGAACAGGTTTCGAATGGGGCCCGGGACGACAAACCAGCGATTCGGTTGTGGAGAGTCGACGGTAGACGTCATGGCGAATCCGGGGCTGTTGGCCGTGTCTCAATGGGCTTTGTGTTTTTTTGTTGTTGGAGGTTGAGGCCGGAGGACGGATCGGCGCGGCGGGCAAAACCCCGGATCGGGAGTACGTATCTTTCCCCGGGAGAGCATGGCAAAGGCCGGGGAAGACGGAGGAAATGATCAAACAATGGACAGGGAAGAACCAATAAACAGGTTCTCTTCCTCATTTGCGGTCGAAGATAACCTCATAACCTTATAACCGCTTGGGGTTGCTTATTCACTTGTCAAGTTGAACCATGATGCAAACTGGCAGTGTCAAGCACCCCGTTATGTCATGATATTCGACGTAGGATGAAGATCCCGTACACGATTCATGAGCTTGCGTCAAATTGCGGCATCATTCAAAGACTGAGGTCTCAACAGCGGCTGCAATATCCTTTAACCCGCTTGAGGCGGCTTGTAGAAGCGCTTCGGACACTGCACCTCTTGAGGTAGTCGTAGTACCTAGTTAGGTGGTCAACTACGGTTCAATACTGGCTCCGCAAGAGCGGTTCTACTCCGTATGTATCAAGGGTTTGAGATATCCACCTCGACACTAACGTTGAATTCTGGCCTAACGTTTTATGATCGCAGGCCAGACCTGACGGATCAGAGGCCCGAGGCAGGGCAGACGAAGCGGTAGCATCGGCGAATGATGTCCGACAGAGCCGCGCAAAATGGAGAATTGGTTCATAGTGGGCAGATTCTCCAGCGTCCCTGTCGTTGTCGTGATTTCTCTGGTTCCAACTACACAATAGGGGAAAGTTCGGGATCTCCACTCAAAGAGCCAAGCGCACCAACTGAAAACCCAATTCCGAAAGAACCCGGGCTTGAGCTAGACTGTAGTGGTTCTGACACGGACCCTTATCTCGGACTGAGGCTCGCTAAAGAGTAGGGTCATGAGAGACTCAATTGTGAGTAATTATTCTCAAGCTGTTTTGGTGTTGGGCAGATAATTGCAGATAGGCTGAACGGGCCGGCTGGATGTTGTGAGATGATTCCTTGTTGTATCAAAAAGAAACAGAATCACCTTATTTGTTCCTGACTGCCCTGAGTATAAATAACCTGCATGAAGTACTGTATCCAGGCAGAATGAGGTAACACTGCAGATCAATACTTTACAAAAGTAAGTACCAGGACTCCCTGAATGAGAATATTGGGGGTATCGTATCCGTACAGTACTATGGAATACTCTTTTCATAACATGATGCATGACCTCTTATTCCTGACGATCCTGCTTATCACTGGAGAAGCTGTAAAGAGCCTGGTGTTAAGCCAGCCAATATTGTCTCGATTTTCAGAGATTGGGGATTGGGGGATATAAGACACACCCCACGCCATCTGTGTTCCAGGGTCCAATGATTGGTGGGCGCTTGTACGAATAATATGTAAAACAGATGCCGAGCCGAGGAGGTTTCAACGCATCACGGCTAAAAAGACGAGGAGAGAGCCTAGAGAGGCAAGCAACTGATTAGATGAGACGAGCGGTGAGTGTCTAAGCGGAGCAGGATGCCCGCAGTGCGGCGACAGTAATGCACGTAGGGCTCAATTCAATCCAATCTCATGCGGTGTCATGATGCTACTACAGTAGCGTCTTGTTGTTGTTCGCATTAGTTTATGAGTTTCTCTCGGTCTTTTTCACGGTCACTAGTTTCCACTCGCTGAGCCAACAAAGACTATAATGCTCTAACGACAAAGAAAATCGACCAAGAGGAAGTGAAGAAGAAAAAGAAGAAGAAAAAGTTGGGTCTTGAGATCTCACATCTCCCACTTGCACTCCAGATCCACTGGGACATGATATCCATGATATCCATTAGACCCCAGTTCCTAGCTCTGGTTAGCTCCCGCGCATAAGGCCGAGTTCGAGTTGCGGTAATGCAGAGAAGACTTCTTTTTGTTTTCTCTCGGTTCCATTTTCTGCCCCGCCGCGCAATTATCTAACGTAGGATCTAGGAACAGAACAGTAGTCCTGCTACATGTAACACCGGGGCTTTTTGTCAGTGCCACCGTGTGGATGAAGATGGTCGGGACTTGCGGATAAATGTAAATGAAATGAGCAATTGGTAGTCACAGTCACAAGCTGTGTTTCCATCCAATCCATTTGATACCTTATCCTGGCCGGGCTATCTTGGTTTCCTCGGCTTCAATCGATCTGACTACGGGCGGCATCTTCCACTGTTATAAATACATATCTAACTACTTGTGAATTATTGAGCCCCCCCCTCTCTCCTATGATCTCTTATGAACTCTCGTTGCCTCCTCCACACTTCGGCGTCTCCGTCTCCGTTCACGAGTTGAGTTGATTTGATTTGATTTGCATCCTGTCCCCAGACACTCGGCCCTTTATCGTTCTATAGCGCAGCCAGAATAGCAGGTCAACTCCTAACAAGCGGGTCTTCAGCACACCCAACTGTTTGCGGCATCAGCCTAATACACCATCCACACCTAAAATCAAACGTTTAGCTTGGGAGTCGGAGTCGTCAAGAACGTCACCACTCGTGCCAACTTCCAGAGTCTACAGCCTTTACCGGAACGTCACCCTGCAGAAAGAGGTGGCAGCAAGCGTGTGAAACAAGTCGAGGTATTCTTGGGAACAGACCAAAGGGGAACAAGAGAGTGGTATCCCGTCATTTTACCCCACGCAATACCTGTGCTTCCTACCATTACGGTCATAAGCATATATCCAGGCCAGGGCCCGACAGCACACCCACCTCCACATCATCCATCCTAGGTACGCACACACATCCAATACATTAGGTACAGTAGTTTATCAACTGTCACTGTGCTACTGTATCTTTATTTCTTGGCTGCCTAACCTCACGGATACATATTCCACCCCATTCCCACATTCTTCTCCCCCGACCTTCTCCTCTGGACTATACTATCCATACACCTGAACTCTCTCGCTTATACCAACATTGTCCGTCACTATCTCATCATCATCATCATCATCATCATCATCAACTATCATAATGGACGCTCCCTCCAGCTCAAGTTCCAACTCCTCGGCTCAGCAGTCTCCTTCTGTACAGATGGTCCCTCAACCTGCTCCCGCTCAGGGTAACGGTCCTTCAACCGACGCCTTTCTCCAAGACTTCACACTCATTGCCGAGGCTGCCAAGCGGGCGCAAATGGCCATCATGATACGCGACTTTGAAGAGTGTGGCCTGTAGGGGACTTACCTCTTCCCACTTTCGGTCACGTTGGCCACGCTCTCCCTTCTCCCAAGGGCAATGACAGACGGGAAAAAGAAAAACCAGAAACAGAAGCGATAATCATGCCTGTCTCGACAGCAAGAGCCTGTTCAGCTCCGCGGATCACTACAAGATGTCATTGGGGGGTTTATGCGACTGTGGCATGTTTGGCTTATCGCATTTCACCAATCACGCCTCATCAATGCCTTGTTCACATTCTTTGTCTTTTGACAACTCATCTCGACCCAGGGCAACGCTTATCGATGAATCCTTTTGTTGCATTGTTGGAAATGGTTCGATGGCAGCTTTCGGCATGTGTTTTCCCGACGACGATAACGATTTGCCTGGCTCACTCGTGCATTTGAAGTGGGCCTCATTCATCGTCCATTGCATTCGGCCCTTGATCCGACGCAAAGCATCGGCTGTGCTACTGGAGTCAACCTGGTATTGTCGGGCCGGGGACCACAGCGAGACGAGGCTACGGTATTTCCGTTTGGCGCTGACGCAATTGACGGCTTTTTATCCGACCAGGGAAATCTAAGCCTCCATTCTTCTGATCGGCCGCCATCCTCGGCTCGGGTTCTTCTCTGCAAACAACCGACAAAGACGCAACCAAGGACTGTCGTCATATCAAAAGTATCCCCGTTATATTGTATTGCATTGCATTTCTTGCTTTCGACACATGTATTCCTTTTTTTTTTTTATACAGGTCATAACAGCGAACACCTGGGGGTTTATGGCGTATGGTTCAAAAATCGAGGCACACCGACGGCCTCTCATGTCTTTTTTCTTCTCGCTTTGTTTTCTCTCTCCACTTCTGCGACGCAATAATTCTATGTTGCTACTGCTACCACATAGATGGATGATTGGATGTGATGATACATATATACCACGGGCAGGTTGTTTTCTTTTTAGGCATTACTCATGATATTTCAACAAAATGCTATGGCTATAATGGGAACGAAATGTATGGATGATACTCCCAGTACAACGAGATGAGACAGCTATTTACAGTACCTCCCTACTTGATTTTCCGCCCTTTATTTACTACCTTATACTGAAGTGTGCAATGTCAAATTTGTGTTGGGCTTTGCACAACTTGTGCCTCCGAGGCAGGTACATGTGCCGGCACTTCTTGCTGGCCTTTTCCATGGAACCAAATGCACGTGAGCTCATTTGTAGTCTAAGGTAGGTACCTCAGTACATATCTACCTTACCTTATGCAGCTTCTTGAGCGGGCACTTTCACTTGGCACCCGCTCAGCTCCCCCGTTCTGGCGGAGCTACAAGCAACTGCAGTATCTTGCATTCAACCGTCTAGTTACTGCCGTCAATAGCGCAGTTGAAAGCATGCGACCAAGACGACATAGCTCGTTTAACATCGGGTTATTCTGCTACAGGACAGACCTTGGGAGCAGTGGCCAATATCCAAACCCAGGCTCAGCTTCAGGATTCAAGCCGCCGACTAGCGAAAAGGTTGCAACTGGAACGACATCACGATGCAAGTCCCCTCCGTGTGCCGCAAATTGCATGATCACCAGGATATCAGAACATCACGATTTATCTCAAAAGTTCCCCTATCTCCTCCCTTTTCTCTTATCCACGCATGGTCGCCGAGAGGCCCCCCGCACTTTGACTGAGGTTCTTGGACGGCACAGCAGAGACCTAACAAGGTAACAGGACTGTGTATCGGTCAACTCCGTGTCTATCTGGATCTCTATGCCGGAAGGACCAGGTGCTGTAACCCTCCATCTCATCAAAGATGGTGGCTAGGAGCGTGGAGGTCACACACTACCTTACATAAACTGAAACTCTGCTAGGCGTACAGATAGGCAAGGTAGCAAAGCCACCTGGAAGGCTGATAATGTCTTCATGAGGCTCGAGCGTTGGAGACCCTTGACATGTATGCCCCTGGCGTTTCAACACTTTTCAGCTTTGGTACATCCATTTCCTATTTTGACCCGGGGAAATCCTTCCGTCTGCAGGACACAACCAACTGCATATAAACCATGATCACACCATGACTTCGCAACATAGCGAGTCGAACCAACAATATGATTCTCGATGCTGAGTATCTTGACCCTGGTACTCAGTTTCAACCCCCTTGCAAGCAGAGCTCCCGGCCATTTGCCTTTTCATATTAAAATAGATCATCCGTAGGCACAGCAATTCACTCTCGTGGACCCGAGTTGAGTATCTCAACTACTCGAATCAAAATGGCCACTCTTTCTGAGCAACCTGTGTTCAAAGAGTTGAACACTCTCCTTGTCAAACTTTCTGCCTCTGATGATAATCCCAAGTATCCTAACTTTGAAAAATGTCAGGCTGCCAATTGCAGGCTTGGCACCAAGGGGAAGGAAGAAGAAGCCAAGGACATATGGGATGAACTGATGAAAAAGGAGACACTTTCCAACGATGCCAAGTTCTATTCGACGGTCAAAGAATTTCTCCCGTGGGTTCACTGCAAGAAGCACAACTCGGGTAGTTTCCTTGAAAAGTGCTTTGGTAACTGGGAAAGGTCCCGGACTAAGAACTCAGGTTACGCTTCATCTGAAGTGTCACTACCTAGTACACCGACTCAGGATCAAGTCTTCGAATCGCCTTCTGTGGGATACGGTACACCTCTCTCAAGTCCTCTTATTGAAGACGGCACACCGACAACCTCGGGAAAAAGTCCGACTTCCAGCTTTGACAGTTTCATCCTGAGCACCCCCAGCAGGATGAACCATCAAGGCCCTCTCCCAACGATTGAAGATATGTCAACATCTGACGAGAGCCCGAGATATACTCCCCCACTGGCACTCAGCATTAATTCGATTCCTGACAGGGCCCTTGATGTTGGCCAGCAAGATAACATTGTGGAAAACACCACCGAGGTGGATGTCATATCCCCCACAGAATCTCCAAAGTCGCTCCCTATTCGTTCCAGGCAAGATGCTGCCGCAGAACAAATCGACATGGTGGAATCTATCGTGGATGATACAGTCATGGAGGACAATGGCTCGGATGATGAGTCACGACTTGCCCATCCTCAGTTTAGTGAACTTGGGTTAAAGAGAAACGGAACCTTGAGCGATAAAGCCGCCATCATCAGGGAGTTAAGGAAGCCTCTGACTCATGCACAGGCGGGAGAGGGCAAGGTGTATGTCGTGAAGCACAAGGAAGAAAAGGACCTGTTCAAGATTGGATGGACCGCTACCACTGTCAACACAAGTCTATCACGGCCCAACAACTGCTACGGCGCATCATGTGAGCCCATGCCCATCTATGAGTCTCTCGATTTGTTCAGCGGTGCTCCTAAAGCCCATAGACTGGCGCACTTGTTTCTCAGGGACATTAATGTACGGGTCAAAAAGTGTAAAAAGTGCGGCAAAGGGCATAAGGATTGGTTCGAAGGGCGTGAAGAGGTCATTGTAGGCACAGTCAGGGTCATGGAGAACTTTTTACGGAGGCCATTTTATGAGTTGAAGGAGAAGGGAGAGCTCTCGGATGAAGGGAAAGCCATGGTGAAGAACATGTGCAACGTCACCCTCGAGTCCTTTCAAAGGAACCAAGAGTCTTATGGAATCCCGGGCCATATCACTGGCGCCGAATCTTTGACGATTCCACATACTGTGGTACCTGAAGCGACGGTTGATGTACAATCACAACAGGGTCTCGTTGACAAGTCGTCAAGCCAGCCAGAAGCACTCGCCGCATCCACGGATGCTCCTAAGGAACTGGAACCACCATTGGAGGCGAACAAAGGCGGATTCCGCAACAAATTTAAAGAATTGTATGGTACCATGAAGGACAAACTCTCCAAGGATTCAGCCCGTGATGACGACTTTCTCCTTGCACTTCTCGGGGCCCTCGACCGAGATAGTGACAACACTGAGAGGCCTCGCGGATGGAATTCTTTGGGAGTTACGTGGACCAAGTTCACGACGATCTTCACGAGGTCAGCTGAGCCAGATGCTAAGAAAGCAAGTTGATGATTGGGTATGTATGTCTGAATAGGTAAGTGAGGTGAGTAGAGTAGAGTATCTCTATTATAGGTCGGTTCTGTTTGAGTAGATTGCTTGTTTGCTTTTGTGTATTTAATTGCTATATCGCTTGTCTAATCACTCTACTCAGTATCTCGTGATCTACTGCAGATGCTTTGTCGTGCGTCGTTACAGGGCATAAGTGTGTAACCACAGATCGGACCACAGTTGCTCGCGTGTGCCCTTTGTACCGGCTTGTTCATGCAAGTCATTTACCGAGCAGGGAACAGGTTCAATATATCACTACATTGCGGTTGAGGCTCATACTCCAAGACTGGGAGACATAGACTAGTCATTGACGTTTTTCAAACCCCCACCCACCATTGTTCATAAGATATCATGTCAATCAACCATTGTTTCGCCTGTCAACATTATATCTTACATGAGAGGTACCATTGGATATCAAACTACCTGATTAAATCACTCATTCATACCTTAGTAGGTAGGTAGGTAAGAAACAGCAACTCTTTAACTAGAGCGTGAAGCGAGATGCTCTCTACAGGCCAGTTTCCTAGCGCACACGCTAGAAGAGTGCCTACATAGGTAACTCCGGATGTATGTCCGTACAAAGTTTCACGCACTCCTTGTCCTTCCGAAACTTGAGTAACGCACGCGACCAAATAAAAGAAGCAAACCGTTTGATTCTGCCCTCTTTATCTCCAACCTCAGTATCTCAACTACCTGACGTTACCTACTTAGGTACCTACTTTGTTAACCTCAAGCAAAGACACACTTCTGCAATCACTGATATCGATTGCTAACCTCCACAAACGTCCTTCTTTCGTCATTGTCTAACCCCACCATCCTATGCCATCCCGAGCCGACAGGACCCTCCCCCTCACTTCATAGCACACGCTATCTAAAGGCTCGAGTTGTTTCCCCAGATCGAGCAAATTTATTCTTCTCCTTTCATCGCCGCCGCATATTCTCGCTTTCGTATTCTCTCCCTCATATGCGCCAATGGCTACCGAAAACCCTCTGGAAGACCGCATCTCGACTGTTCCTTTCGCAGAGCAGGGTGAGAAGTGGGATAGTTGCTGGAGAGAGGCTTTAACACCATGGGACCGCGGAACCGCCTCCATTGCCCTTCACGACCTCCTCGCTCAAAGACCCGATCTCGTGCCGCCCTCCCAACATCATGATCATCGCGGCCATCCCCTCCGAGACTCAGCAGGCGCCATTGAAAAGAAGAAGGCTCTAGTCCCCGGTTGCGGGCGTGGTCATGATGTTCTGCTTTTGAGCTCGTGGGGCTATGATGTCTGGGGCCTTGACTTCAGTGCTGCTGCAAAGGAGGAGGCTATCAAGAATCAGAAGCAAGCCGAGTCAGAAGGTCTATACAAACCTGTCGACGGGTTGGATAAAGGAAAGATTCACTGGATTACTGGTGACTTCTTTGGACAAGACTGGGCCAAAGGTGCTGGCGCTGATGGCCAGTTTGACCTGATCTACGATTATACGGTAACTCCGCTTCTTGAAGCCCAGGGTTGCTACATACATATCCTGGGCGCCCCTACTTTTCAGCAAGCCAACTAACTGTACAGTTTCTATGCGCTCTGCCTCGCGAAGCAAGACCAAAATGGGCCAAGCGCATGACCGAGCTGCTTTCTCATGATGGTCGCCTCGTTTGTCTCGAATTCCCTTCGACGAAACCCATGTCCGCCAATGGTCCCCCATGGGGAGTTTCCCCAGAGCTCTATGAGGCCCTCCTAGCAGCTCCTGGCGAAGAAATTGCATACAACGACGACGGTACCGTCCATGAAGACCCTTGTTCAAAACCTTGGGCCGATGCCCTACAGCGACTGAGTCTGCTCAAACCAACTCGGACGCACAAGGCCGGCACCAGCCCAGATGGCGCAGTGCTTGACTTCCTCTCAGTCTGGAGTCGATAACCAAGCCGAATAGTTTGGCCACCGATTCTCCTTTTTTTACGTCTCGATACCAAACAACCACCATATGATCTTTCGCCGATGTATGCACAAGAACAAAAGTGATCTCCTTATCCTTCTCATCATGGTGCCTTTCGGAGAGAGTTGTAGTGCTCTCCCAAGCCGTAGCCGTGCCTGTAGTATGCCAACCATAGTGTTTTGCCTGACTCGGCTCCCTCTTCCTCCCCGATACGTTCAAGGCGCCCATCTTGTACCACTCGGATCTCCGCTTTATACTGTCGTGCCAGCGCCATGAGCTCAAGCTGGCCGCCCCATTCAGCAGTATCCCGCATCTTGCGGGCGTAGTCTTGGAGATCTTCCTCAAGGAACGGCGCAAAGTCGTCTCCATGCTCCAACATATACGTTGAAGCCACTCGTCGCACCGTCTTGTATGCTGGGTCCTTGGTGTCACTTTCTCCGAGAGCAATGTCATTCTGGCTGAGTTGATCCGCCACCGCTGAAAATAGACAATGTCCATCGGGCGCGATATCTTTCTCCACAAGCCCATGCTTCTCAAACGTCGACTTCATATATTCGCTCTCCTTGGCTCGGTGATTGGTCATATTGGACGCTTCCTCTTCTGCACGCTGGGCCTCAGCCTCTTGCTCAGCAGCACGTCGGGCAAGCCGCTCTTTCTGACGATTGCGCTTCTTTCCCGGCTGCTGCTGCTGTTGTTCCGTTTCAGAGACAGAGAGCTTCTCGGTGTCTTTCACTAAAATGTCTTCCTGGAGCTGGTCTTGAGCTTCAGCGGTAGCGCTTTCGCCTTGGACGCTGTTGTTATCAGCGCTGTTGTTCAGAGCGGCGATCTCGGTGGCTTGCTTTTCACGCAGCTGACGTTCCATCTCTGCACACTCGTCATTGACGCCTTTGCGCGTCTTCTTTGTGGCATTCTTCTTCTTTCCCGTTATGCGACCTTGCAGGTCCTTGAGCTCACGACGATGCCGTGTCTGGATCTGCTCAAATGTTTCCGTTGCCATAGGACTGGCCATGACTGTAGCTTCAGCCTGGCTCGGAGTTAAGTCAGAAAGCAAGTTACAGGTAGTATGTGGGTATCGGCTCTTGATATGTCCTGCAGTCGACGGGGAGAAGGGCGAGCCTGTCCTTGTTTGACTTCTATATATCCAGGTAATAGGTAAGCAAAGAGAAAATAATGAAGCTTGAGGAACTACACCAATAAGTCGCGGGGTAAGTAAGTGGGAAATTTCGCCGGTGGGGCAATTCTTCAATTGTCCATGATTTTGTCTATCAACCCTGTTTACAACCGTAGGACAATTATTATGACCAAGACTTCAATCGCATTTGAATTCGTCAACCTAACAGCAAAAGATCCGAAACGAAAGTCACACATCAGTTGGAGGCTCCAATGTCAAGATGGGCGATACCAGTTTTACCTGTATCTATCTAATTTTCAAGACCAACTTGGTTTCTTTAAACCGGATTGAACTAATGTGCATGTCGTTTTTTTTGGCCAACAAGGTATATCTGCTAAGGCATGTCATCTACTTCACTCACATCAACCTTCGGATCCCACAGCCCCTACATCTTCCCATATTTTCAGTGTAGACAAAGTATGTAGCAGAAAGATAGTGCCAAAACTCCACACATAATGATTGTTAACTAGCCCGCGGGGGCCCAGTTCTTGAACGATCCCAAAATTTATACAGAAAAGGGTATAATGCTGCGTAAAGCTCTGCCATAACCAATGAACATGACCAAGAAAGCGACAAATAATGAAAGTGATAATTGCCGTCGTGGCTACTGTGCTAGATCAAAGGGATGCTAGAATCCCTTGAAGGGATCATCACGGAAATAGTCCTCCTCTCCGGCAGTTCTGCTCCCATTGTAATAGTCATCGTGTGTTGCACGAGTGCTGCGAGAATTATAACTGTCTCGGTGTCTGCTTCGGCTTTGTCGTCTTCGTTGTTCTTTACTCCGTCTGCGAAGTGAGTGACGGAATTCATCCTGTTCATCCGGATAGTCGTTGAACTGAGAAAATGCCAGTGGACTGATAAAGGCCTCCATTCGCACAGTACCAATAGCATCGAAGAAGTTGCTTGGTCGTGAAGAAGCTTCGGAAGTTCGCTGTGAGCCTGCTTGGCTCATTGCCCAAGTTCCGTTGCTCGAAGCCTGGGACTGATAGATATCCGAAGAACCAGCAGTTCCAGTACTATTACCAGCGGTACTATTGGTGGACTGGTGGTGACCAACACTCCCAATAGGTCCAGAAAATCCCCGGAAAGAGAGCGGCGGCGGTACGTGGCCGCCTGTATTGCTTCTCTTACGTCCGTGAACGTTTACCTGGTTTCCTTGGTTCCTGTCATGGAAACGTGGTATAAATGGGGGCTCTGCGGCATCTCTCGAGTCTTCTCGAGAGTGCGTACTTGAGAATCCTCCTACAGATTCCGTGACAGGAAAACTGGCGACGTCTCCGAGTTGTGAAGAGGGTGCACTGGGGATACTTGGGATACTTGGAACAGTAGGTGGTCCAGCACGAGGACCAACCGTTCGGCCTTTGGCAAGACGGATAGAGTCTCTAATTCCACCCCGTTTCAGTTTGGGCCGAGGAGCCTCAAAATCCGGCAGTGGCGTTTGCTGTATTGGCGGTGGTACAGAGATGTTTTCGGGGACTGCCTGTGATGAATGTGCAAGGAATGACAAAGCTGTCAACCAGATATAGTGCCGGTCAGCAGAATCTGCCGTGAACTTGAGAGCTCTCTGTGGTGTCAAAATAAGAATTGATCGGTTGAAAACTGTTGCGACTCCCTTGGGTGGAGCATTATCATCCTTAACATCAAGAACAGATTGTATAGTCACTGTGCTTGTTAGTCAGGATCAGTCATAGAATTGATGTGAGCAACTTACGCTTTCGGCCCGCCTTACCCATCAAGGCGCTGCCAGAGGATGGCTGCTTGCTACTCCAGAGGATAGCCCTCTCGTAGGGTGCAAGCCAAACCCATCGCTTGTGGCGATCGTTGCCGGTATCGTCCTTGCCGTTACTCTCCGCAACGCCGAAAGACTTTCTTCTGCGGACATATTTGAACATCCACTCGCCTACCATGGTCTGTGCTATGGCATCGACCACACTCGTATTCTGAGGGTTGCTCGGGTTGGATGGCGGATCTGTGCTGGACGTATTGAGCGTATTGCCAGTATTGTATGTGTTGAAAGAGTTGTATGTGTTGAATGTGTTATCAGTGTTGGTAGAAAGCTTATGCTGATGCCTAAACTGGCCACTATATCGAGTCCGAGTGCGGGGAGTCGTAATGTCGTTCTTAGGCAACGGAGGCAGGCCTGGGCTCTCAGGGGCCTCAGTAGAAGGAGACAGCGGAGGTGAAGATCGACTGCCTTGCTTACGATGTCTGTGGTTACGCGGTAATGCAGCGGCAGACCTGACCTTTCGTACGCTCCCTGCCCGGTAGACGCGACCTGATCCACGACGCTGGAAGAAATCACTTCGAGTTGGACTTCTCTGGCCATCGCTTGGAGCACTTGCACTAGGAGGCACGTTTCTAGAGCTGGCTCTTGTGGGGATCGGGAATGGAGGAGGGTTTTTGGTATCAGGCAAACTTGGACTCCTCGCCCGTCCTTGACCCTGATGACTGGCAATTCCATTCTGGATCATCGCTGCTTTTCGCATGACGCTCGCCCGGTTGGATGGCATGGCAGCAGGGCCCTTCTCAAAGCCCCTTCCAGGCTTGGTGGTAAAGGCGTGATGGATTTCTGTGGTAACACGAGGACCCTGTCGCATAGTAATCTGCTCAGGGGACGTGGGGATCGTTCCGTAGGTTTCAGTCGTGCCAGTTGAGCTGCGTTTACCAGGACGACTTGAGATAGACTTGGGGCGCGGTGCAGACAATGCAGTTCGGTACTCCAAATCACTCAAGTCTACATCACCAAAATCGTCTGCTTCATCAGAGCTACCTCCATCAAAACCAGCAAAGAGGCTACTGAAACGATGCGGCCGACGCACTGGGGCCTTCTGGTTGGAGAGAGGGCCATCATCGTTGTTGCCAGGATAAGCATCGTGAAGGGTGTCATCCTCATGGAGAGAGATTGGCGAGGAAGGCTGATCGCTAAAACTCTGCCTATTGAGTCGGCGTGGGTTCCGTGGTGGGACATTGCCAGGAACAGGTGTGAAGCTCTTTCTTGGTTCCACCCCAGATGTTGGGTTCGGTGAGGTAGGCCGGGAGGAAATGGCGGAGGGTTGGAGATGGGGTGGAAGGAGTGCCATTCGCTTGTCTGTCTGTATGCCTTCTGTCTGTACCGCTGCCTCAGCTGTAGAGAATGAAGAGGGCAAGGCAACTTGACAACTGAAATCTTTGAAAAGTACTGGCAATCTCGGCTCCTTAGGTGTGGTAGGCCGACTGGTAGGAGGGTGGACGCTAATACTAGGGATTGCAAGAGGGGGGAGTGATGGTAGAGCAGGTGGAATGGCGGGTGGTGGCCGAGTGGGTGGGCCTTCGGTCTGGGTAGAAGATGTGATCATCAAAGGTTTTTCGATCACAGGAGGTTGTACTGGCGGCGGCGGTGGTGGCCGAGTTGGTGATTTGGGCGTTTTGGGCGTCGGAGGCAGCAATGGCTCTTCCGTTGTCTGAACAGAACTAGAGACCATGAGTCGTCGAGTTACTGCTGGCTCGATGTTGAGAGGGGGGTGAACACGCTTCCGACGTTGGTTTGCTTCAATCTCACCATCACCGCGTGGCGAGCACTCGACTTCTGGCAACTTGACAGGAGCACGGGGCTCGGGTGTTGCAGGCTTCGCCGGAGGAAGCTTAGGTGAGGGTGGCGGCGAGTATTGGATTCCTGTGTCAGTGTACTGAACCTTTGGTACAGAAACTGGTGCAGACACAGTTTTCCCCTCATCTTCTTCATCTTCCAGGGCTTCAGGCACTGACTGGTTCATGAAAAGCCTGCCCCGAGTGACACTTCCAGTTCTCTTGATGCTCTCCAGGCTCTGATTTCGAGCATGGAACCGTTTCACTGGACTATCGCGGCTGAGATTGCGAGTGTGGAATGATGTTGCGTAGTTTGACATGGCGCTTTCCCGGCCGTCAAAGTCGCTTTGCTCATCCTCATCATCAAAATTGAGCTCATCAGCAAGAGAGTTACCATTATGCCTCATTATGCCAGTGCCGCTTGTCATGGAAAAGCGAATGCTGTTGGTCATACTCATAGTCCTCACACTAGCAGCATCGTTCTCCCGGCCGCTTTCCTCGACTTCACTATCATGGCCGTTGCCTGTTCCATGATTGGCTCCACCGTGAGCATTGTTGATTTGGGCTTGTTGATATGCAGCGACTTCATCAAGCACAGTCTTCAAGCGGCTTTCTGCAACATGAATGCGCCTCTCAAACTTCCGCCTCTCATCCTCCCAGCTATCCTTTTCTTGTGCCCATAGTTCGTGAACACGCTGGGAGTCCTCCTCCAGAACCCGGATCTTCTTCTGGGCAGTTTCGAGTCGCTTTCTCGCATCAGCGACAGAGTCGACAGCCTCATCTCTCTCCCGGGCAAGTTCTCCTAATGCAGAGGACGATCCACCCTCGAGAAGGGAGAGTTGTCGTTTGAGCGACCTGCTCTCCTTACTCGTTTCAGTGAGATTTTGCTTCACTGACTCTTTTTCCTCCTTTGCCGCGTGAAGGGATGCTTCGAGGGTTTGAATCTGCCTGGTCTTCTCCTCCTGGTCTCGGCGGAGAGACAAGATCTCGGAGACGAGATTGGCGTGTAGTGTTGGTGTGAAACGCCGAGGATCGAGAATACTAATGGTTTCGTCGGTCGGGATATTTCGTGAGGATCTCTTAGAACCTGTCTCGTTTGGTAATTGAGCTGTAGAAGAATCCTTTCCAGGTGGTGTGACCGAGCGCCGAGACCTCTTTGATGCTCTTGATGGAGTTCGATAGGGAGTATCTAAAGGTGTTGGCAGCGAGGTAGCAGCTGGGCCACTGAGATACTCGTCGTCTGTTTCCCAGACACCCATAATGAAGTAAAGGCTGTAGCCTCACAGCTAGTGACGTTCAGAAACTCCTGTGAATTTACACAACAAGGCGGATTTGGGGCTTCCAAGTCCCCTTTCAAAGACTGTTGTAGAAGGCGACTTGTGGATGCACGCGTGCAAACCGGTGCACAGTTGGAAATGTTTTCTCTCGGAATGGAATAAGGAGCGTCTGTGACAGGAAGGAAATGCGCTCAAAGATTGACAGAAATAATCTCAATGTTGTCTTTCACGTAAAGTGATTCTCACCATCACTATGAATGTACATATTAGCCAAGGTCATTCTTCCCGTACTCGATACACTCGAACGAGCATTGGGTATAGATTTCGGAATATCAAATAACAAATACATGCGACAGCGGGAAGAATTTGAAACTGGCACCGAGTACCACAATCTCAAAACATGTCTTGACTTACAGCATAAGCAAGCAACTGGCGTTTTGAATCAGCCGCGTTGCCCACTCAGAAGCATAGAGAAGAACGCAATGCCATGGCATCGAATACAATCCGTGACTGATGATAGGCCGTAGAAGTGTGAGTAGCGTACGTAAGTTGAGTTGGTGCGAAGAATGAAAGTGAGAATATCATGAGCTAGTACCAGCACCAGCAGTTAAAAGACCCGGAGCAGTTACGAGCTGAGACCAAAATAAACCAAAAGACAAGGACACGAGGATGACGGCGAGGAAGGAAAGATAAGAAATGCTCAATGGATGATCAAGAATCTCGAGAGCCCAAAGGTAGGAGGTGGTAGTGACGCGGGTTGTCTCCAGGACCAAATGTGTGATTAAAGCCCACGCGGGCGCAGAAGACCATATCCTTGTTGGGTGTCCACTTCTGAGGCGTTCACTTGAACCAGGCCAATGGCTTACGACAAGAAAGCAAAGCCTTGCAGGTGACAGCGGCGAGTGAGGGAACAAGGAACAAGGTCTTTCACCAAGACAGGCCAGCATCGGGCTGGTGCGAAAGCAAGGGGGCCTGGCAAAGTTTGTGCAGAAGAGGGAATTGTCCACTTGGTAGTCGACGGGAGGTGGAGTTTCCAGACAGAGCCCGAGAAATCGGACTTGGTTGTCTTTGATTAAGGGTCAACGAGGCTTACTCAATCCGAGTCAATCGGTTGACGAGAAAGATGGAGGGTGACAGTGTAAACGTGGATGCTTTCATGAGGGAGGGATTCATTCGGAAGAGGTGTAAGGCAGAAAAGGAGGCTTTTACTCCGTACTTCAGAGGCCAACAACATGTGAGCGATGGAATCTTGGATGTCGACGTTCAATAATATCTCACAGCTTATTAGATGAAATTCCCTCGTAACAACCAAAGCAATGTTGACCAGCAGGCCTGGTACCAAATGGTTTTTCTCATCATTAAAAACAAACATAAATGGTATAGCCTGGACTTTAGACCATTCCGTGCCGTAGACTGGTGGACACCCATCAACGCCTCTCTCGATTCGACCCGTCCCTACCAGGTCGCCTGGCCTAATGGAGCTTAGTTGTCCCAAGAGAATTCATCCTGGTCAGGCACGTCGTAGCGACGTTGGTCGACGACTGTGAAAGTGATTAGGCAGGGCAGGGTTTGCAGCCTGCAGTTGACTGCAATTCCACTGGCACATTTACATCCCGGCCTGGCTGGCGGAATGGGACCCGGGAAGCACAACGAGAAGGTGAAGACAATTGATTTGTCCAAGCGTGTGCTTCAAGTTGAGGAGATGCAGCTGAGGGCTAACGTTGAAACAACGTTTATTTCCTGAAGGAGGGGCCGGCCGTTGAGGGATTTGGTGACTGAGGCCTTCCATCATATCATTTCAGTTCCATTATGAAAGATTGATACGACCAAGGTAGGGACCTACTACCTACCTACCTAATATCGGAATTCACTTTCTCTTCCAAGTGCTCCGGCTGTGCCTCTGCTCTTCCATCATTTGAACACTGAGGTACCTGCTTTGGAAACCTAACCTGGTATACTGGCACGCAATTTAGCAGGAGTGGTACCACGTAATAGGTACCTACCTACCTATAGTACCTACCTAGGTTAGTAGGTTAGTAGGTATTCGTTATTGGACTCAAAGCATTCACCTACATGCAAGTCTTACATAAATCAGTCAGCTCAAGCCTCAAACAGCGAACAGCAAAGAGGAAGGAAATTTTATCTGCTCTCGCCTAATAATAACTTCTCATTAACACATTTCGCAGAACCCCGCTAATTGATCAAGACATGACCAACGTCGGGCCCCCCTTTATGATGAGCTAAAGGTCCTCCCCGGGAAAGCTAATGCACGACCTAGGGGGACCCCCTGTGGCGCCGCAATATCGGCCCTGCATATTTCCTGGGACATCCAACGATCGAATAGGAGTTCCACGCTTTTTGTGTTGGCCTTGCTCGATGTCCAATCTCTTCTCTCTTCTCATGGCTAGTGATCCTACGGAGTACATACATACTTACGGAGGTACTATATGAGCATAAGTTACTGTATGATCGGAGCCGTACCGTATCCGATCCCTGGCCATCACACTCAGACCTTCTTCTCGAGTCCAACATGTCCACACTGAAACCGTTGATCATCAACAGGATGGAAGTTTCCTACTCCCCTCCTTCGCAACGGCTTCTGAGCTATGGCGTAAGGGATATACACGATACAAACTAACGAATTGAGCAAGCAATGATCCATCATTCTGATTTATGCTTGCACAAAGACAACGCTGTAAACGCATTTTACTCCGAGGCTAACAATATAGCTCTAATCGAGGCCAACGCCTTGTCCAACACCTGGTACTCGAAGATTCCTAGCCTACGGGACGAACAATGCACGAACCACTCCTTCTAGGGCAAAACTGGCAAGCAAGGTCACGGGCTCGGTAATGATGCTGTGTATCTGGACAGGCGTAACTTGTCGAAGTGGCTAGTCGACGGCCGCCTCTTTCTAAACTAGCTGAATGTGCAAATGGAAACATGTTTGACAGTTCGACAATTCGAGTTATACTGGTTGGGGCGAGTACATACAAGGGTTCATGTACTCGGTATCTCTAGACAGAATTACCGACATATCAAGACGAAAATCATGCCCCTGCTCAACAACGCCCAAAGGCTGCTCGTGAAAGTGGGGGCTCCCGTCCTCAATCAAGACGAAACCTGAACAACTTCGATTGCCGAGCTAGCTGTGCTCTTTCTCTCGTTGATGTGTTATCGCATCTTGCAAACCATTGCATTTGTCTACTATTACCACCTAGCAGGCGTATGATCAATCTGATGCCTGCACAGCATAAAAACAATCTACGGAGACCTACCTATGTACATAGTATGTACTACCGAGCTGCACCCCAGATGACCACTGCTCAAGACCCCGGCTTCTGCTCCACTTTGAATGGACTCACTTTTGATTAAGGTGTTTATTTGCCTTCTGAAAAGCAAGCTTTTTTATTACCACTATCTGACCCATTCATGGTCAACAATCGGAAACGAAGACCAGCCCATCCATTCTCTCAGCACGACTGTTTGCTTTGATCGAGGTCAATGACATTACTGTACGATTTATTGTACATGTTCCTCAATGTCGTGTGGTTCTACAGAGCACAATCAATCAGTTAGGCGTCAACGCCTTTTCTTCTCCAAGACAGAGTCTCCATGACTAGAAACATGCCAATCCCATGAGAGCAAAGATCAACCTTGTGCCAACGAACCACCGAACAGCTGCTCCGTTCTTCCCGACTCTCTTTCGGTCCCTGGTCCCCATCTGTCTTGTAAGCACAAGCCATTTCAATGATGATCTCGTCCTCTTTCAATGTTGACTAGAACGCCGTATAAAACGCACTACCTCATGGCGTTATCAACTGTCTATGGACATGCATGGAAGTACCTACTACTCATGAAACTGGACTTGTCGAACCCAGACGCTGGGTCATCGTGTTCTTTCTATATACAAACAAACTACCTCATTAAACTTTGCCCCATCCGCTACTGGTTCAATAGTTGAGGCGCGGCCCGTTTTGACCTTGATGAACGAAGCAGCTCAGAGTCTATGAGACGCGTCAAGTGCGCTCCGTCATCGGTCTTGTCATTTTTTCCCTCTTACTAGTTATGCAGCTCTTCTCATGTTAGTTGCCATCGATAATGTGGCGTTCTCTTAGGAGGAAATGGTATTCAAGACAAAATCCTTCTTCCTAGCCTGCTTGTTATTGACTTGCCATATTACAGTACGTCTTGGGCTTTAACTCGGTTAAAGCCCAAGGGTTCATGGCGCCGATAGGATGGTTCGTTCCTGCAAATCCCCCGTGGCTCACACGCTAAGACGGCGCCGCGTTACCACATGAAACATGCGGCTTCATTGCCGGTGATGGAGAGTTCAGCTACAAACGTGGGCCAATATACATGCTCCGTAGACTCCGGTTCCATGAACGTACCGGTACGCACGTTGTTATACAGAGCATGTATTCGGCTTCTTACCGATGAGCCCATGCACGCTAAGCAGGCTAAATTCTCTTCATGGAGGAGTATGTTCAAGGCTGCTAGGTTTCATTTAAGCGTTCTGCTTTGCCATTGACTTGGCGCAAATTGACAGGAGTTATCTCTTACGAAACCTTCCGGAAGAAGACTTCCCGTCATACACGACGAAGATAGACTTAATGTAGTCTACATGCTCAATCAGATCAAAGAACGCTTAGGGAGTGATGATCACCACCTCCCCCGAATATCTTGGTTAGTCACAACGCTTGGTCCTCGTTTCACATGGTTTTGCTCGTATGTCAAAACCAAGCCTCGCCGCAGAAAAAGCAAAGTGAGGGCGTTCGTTCATGAAAACTCATTTTTATCTGGTAAGCCATATCGATATCTCTGCGAGATAGATCTAGGCAACTCAGCAAAAACAACACAATGTGAAGATTTGATCTCAATTTGACTTTCTGTCTTATTATGGCGTGACCTGGTACGACTCGGAGAAAAAACAAATAAACATGATCCACGGACCTCGGGACACGGATGCAATCGAGCGTTGAACAGCGGGGAAAGAAGCAGCTCAATTAACTTGATACTCAGTGTCTCCTGCTATGTACATGCTCAACATGGGTCATGGATCCGGTTTACTATCGTATATTAATGTGCATGGATATCACTGTTCACTACTCATGAGTCCATGACCCATCCATATGAATCTATCAGAAACACCCCATAGACATTCTCGTAAACGACGTAAAGCCTGCATCATTGTCGAATGGTTATCGAACTCTCTCTCTAACCATGCCTGTGCAACATGCTGGCTTTGCTTTGCTATCTGGGAGCTTTACACCCAAGTTCCTAGAAAGAACTGCCCCATGTCCTAGACTCAACTCCTGGAGATGCCATCTTGTTAAAGCTCAGGATTCCTAAGGCCTTTGCCCAAATCCTATAAAACTCACATTTTAACAATTACCTACGACTATCTGATCAGTAAATGGAGCAATGAGTGGACACATATCCACGATATATCCTCAATACGACGAGTTTGTAAAGCAAGCTAACGAGATTGCAGATGCACATAGTGCCCTATTGCCTCCGAGCCTTGAACAACTGAGGACAGGCAGAGCAAGGAGTTGTGTATTACCCACTCTGTAAACTAGGAGCTGTATCAAATATACCTATTCATGTTTGCAGGGCACTCATATGGGCTCTTACTGGATACGGTTTTTGATGCTTCATAGTACTACTTTGTACAATCACTGTTGCATTTATCAATGCAGTCACTCAGGAAGCCTTCTGCCTGGTCTTTTCAGGCTTGCAAGTCGACGAGGCATATGCTGAAGATCATAACTATAACAAACATTGCTGCACATCCCATTGACTGGTTACGATTCATGTGGTACTCATTCTACCTACCTACTGTGTGAATGTCTTTGAGAAGCTCGTGGGGTCCTTCTACGACGAGAATTTACGCAATGATCAAAATTTTGCTAAACTCGCGAGCTAAGCCTAAGCTACTAAGTGTGTTTCACACAAATACTCAGATATACACTCTATGAACGGTCTGCCGATTTTATGGTGTTGTAAGTGGTTTCTTTGCAGTCTTGTACAACTCACCAGCTACGTCGTTGAAACCATGTTAATATGGCTACCATTGCTTGAGATATCAGTTTCTAATTCGAGCCGTATACAACTACCTACATGGAGCGATAATGTAGTAGAGCCTGACTTGCATCACGCGGCGTAGTCAAACAATGCGGCAGTACTGCATGATGTTTTGTATTACATTGCAGAAGCCAGGCTGGACCTCATTGTCTTAGCCATGTTCTTTGTCCGGTGTTTACTTGTGTCAGCCTAGAGAATCCATTGTGGATGATTGGTGTATATGGAATACTTGGCAATGGTGGCTTACATTGGGATTGAGAAGACGATGGTTTACAGGGGAAACCTGTGTGTCAACCCATACTGAGATCAGAACTGTGGGATAAACCTTAGAATGGCTGTGAATCAAGTCTGTGGTGGTCACAAACGGTGGTCACAAACTCTGTTCAACATGATATATTCTACTCAAAGACTTTAGTTCTTTTCCACGGGTATTGAATGGGATATCTACTGCAAACATGAGGCAATGCTTTGCATATAATTCTCGACCAGCCAGCAAGAGTCATGATATCCAGAGTCTTTTATCTCTTTTTCGCAACTCTACGATATCTTCTGCCTATTCCTTGTGAAGCTGTGTTCGTCATATTACCTCAATTAATGAACTGGTATGAGACAAGCCTCGTGATATTACTCCACGCCACTGGAGCATGACTTTATTCGGTAAGAATACAGTATTCTGGCACTCCAAATCACAAATAACAATGCATTCTTTTAGATCAAGTACCACAGCTTAGAGAAGGGTTAGATCATAGCCCGAAGAATGACTGAAGAGTGACAATGAGGTGTTCAATTTGAGGTCGACTTGGCATACCCTAGACAACTTCAGTTTTCTGTTGTGCGACCTCAAAACAATATACTCGATGATGATGATACCTTACGGTCTCACTTTCGCAGTGCAAGTCAGCGCCGATTACTATATATCCATTTTCCCACATTGATTGCCTCGGCAAACCTCACCATGATACCTAGGTCTGTTGAACGAAGGGCGTAGGCATCATGTGACGTAACGGGCGACTGTAGGTGGACGAGGTATGTGCTAACCGATGAAAGTGATATTGTAAACACAACACTTCTACAACCACACATATAAGTAAACTTGTTCACAATACACAAAGAAATTACAACACGCAACAAAAGTTCACAATGTCACCAGGAGCAATCTCGCCGCTCAGTAAAGTCAAAGCCCTCACATTTGACGTCTTTGGGACTGTCGTCAACTGGCGCTCATCAGTAACCGATGAACTCACGCTTCGAGCTTATCGCAAGACTTCCTCCGACCTGAAACAAGATGTCAAGTATCGTGTTCAGAAGCTCACCGAAGAGGACTGGGGACGCTTCGCACAGGAGTGGAGGAACTCATACGGCAAGTTCACAAGAGGCTTTGACCCGGAAAAGCACACTTGGAAGACGATTGATCAGCATCACCACGATAGTTTAGTCGAGCTTCTCGAGGCATGGGATCTAGCTGATTTATACAGCCCAGCTGAGATTGAGTCCCTGAGTCTCGTTTGGCATCGCTTGACACCTTGGGATGACTCCTCAGACGGTATTCATGAGCTTGGGAAAACATACAAAACCAGCACCTTATCCAATGGCAACGTCTCGCTACTCAGAGACTTGAACGATTTTGGAAACCTAGGCTTTCAGGTTCTTCTCTCGGGAGAGAAGTTTGGGGCTTATAAGCCAAATCCGGCCGTATACACTGGTGCTGCACGTGAGTTGGGTTTGGAGCCTCATGAAGTTTCCATGGTTGCAGCGCACCTCAACGATCTAGAGGCTGCGAGAGCCTGCGGCCTGAGAACCATCTATGTCGAACGCCCCCAAGAGGAAGCCTGGGATAAGGAAGATGAAAGGTACCAGAAGGCCAAAGAATGGGTCGATATCTGGATCACGGAAGACGATCAAGGATTTCTGGCTTTGGCTCAGAGACTTAAGGAGTTGGCATGAGATGGTCGCAAAGTTTCGAGCAGCTGTTGTCGCTGTTATTGGTCATTTAAGTGCTGAGTAGGCATGATTTCGGACTTGCCTGTGGTCGAGACTCAATCGGCGGAGCCTTGCTCCCAACCCAGAGCCACATGGATCGTTACATAACATTGTGATTTCTACCATTAGTAGCATAGAAGCTTTCATCGACGCTATTTGGTCTCCTATGACCTCACGTCCATTGATTCCCAATTCGGACATCATCCCTAAAACTTCTGTTTCCAGTAATATCATGAGATATATTTAATCAGCTTATACGAAAGGTTGATCATTAGTTCTCTGCTTCCAGTCATACGATCCTAGTACATCACACAAACGCCGATCGCCAAAATCTGCTACGGCATGAGCGCAAGTGGATAAAGGTAAACACTTAAACAAGCCCACGATCATGGAGCTGGTGTTTTCGGCTCTAACTAGGTCACCAATTCTGTCTCCGTTTTTTCCGCCGTGTTGACTATCAGGTCTAGCGGAACCCGAGTAAACGAGAACTATGTGGCCCAGTCGGCATCTGTATCCAGAAAGTGTTGGAGCTGAACTTTTAGGTATTGAAATGAGCAGTTTTTCACAGCACCTTCGGTCGAAGCGAGGTGGCTAAGAGACCCAAAGTGTACAGGTGAGCCTGTCATTGAACTAAAGTCGCCCTATTGAAACCTTGTTTTGCGGCTCTTTCAGTACGAGCCTATAGTCTAGGTAGTCCAAGGCTGTATTCACCCCTCGGGGGGCCAAGAAAACTCAGGCCTGAGTATAGGATATAAAAAATAAACTCAGTAAAAGATATCCCAAGTTTAGTGAAGTTACCCTAAATTTATCCTAAGTCTTTTTGTCATTGAGGATCAAGGTCCTGAGTTTCTTTCCTCCTAGTCACTATAGGTAGAGTTTGTCTCTGGACGATTCAACCCTGCTAATATCCTACCACTCCGTTCGCATGCCAACTTAAATCCCATCCAGTATGATATTGTTCTCTCTACACATTAGATGAACCTGTAACCCAGATCACACCGCCTGTGACTGTTTGGACTTCACGGATCGAACATCCGTAAGTTAAGTCGGTCTCATGTACAATGTGACAGAGTAATAAGAAAAGGAGCATCCAGCGGCAAAGCACATGGCAACATGACAGGGCAAATGATGTCCAGTCTTGGGCCTGATATCCACCGAGGCTGTCGTTCAGATGCCAATGATATCCAATTTCCGGCTGACGACAAGCTACATACATAGAAAGTCTGGGGAAACGTTGATTTACCCCATAGTTGACAACAGCCCGACAACATACGAGTTTCCCTCTCAAGTTAAGACCGTTTGACTAGCCTTGTTAATTTTTCCATGGCGTTTTCGGATCGAAGTAGAGACTGGGAAATTACCCAAATGTGTGATCGGGAAAATGTGACCATGGGGTGTCAATCGGTCCTACACGATTGGGGGGGTGCGATATCCAGGATGGCTTCAAGGGCCGAGAGCCATGAGCTACTGTGTAAGAAGTAGCCGCAGAGTCCTGTTCGAAGCATGAGATCCGACGTATCTGGAAATAAGTTTCAGTGTTCTTTTCTGACCTGACCTGACCCGACGCTATGAAATGAGAGAATTGGTGAGCCACGTACTATGGTAGCTGGGTATCAAGACGTTTGCAATAGCTTTCGGCTGGCACGTTCATTAGGGTGTGCGGTAGATTTGTCTCAGTGGAGTGTTTGGCACACCTACACAGTACAGTAAGTAGTATTCGGCCAGTCCAGTCGTGCTATTGTTCAATTGAAGGTCGAGGAAGCTCAATAGTGGCAAAACTTTAACCCAAGTGCTACCTTCATCGTCTGTGCAACTCTGGCGAAGCTTCGCGTGATACGGAGCACCATGTCATCGTGGTACGCTCTCGCATTCTACTTCAGGACAATGCAGTGAGATTGATACTGTAGGGCGAATGCAGATATCACGTCCGAGGGGGAGACGGACTCGTTCCGAGCCAACGGAACAAGCATCATGTCTTTAGAGGTCGCTGAGGCTCGTCAGCCCCTGAATGTCCCAGCTGCCATGCCATGCCATGCAGGCAGTGGACTTAACTTAGTTGTTCCTCATGTGAAGACTGAACACGGACAGGCAGGGTCCGACTGGCGTGACGAGGTAACATAAACGCCGGTCCCGCGGACGCTTAAATTCCCAGAGACCATAAAGTGGCGCCGCCGTTTCTCGATCCTCGTGTTAGCATGGTGTCCAGGCTCGAATGGATCTCACTACATATCCATCAGGTCGCGTATTTGATTGAGTGGCTGGTGATCGTATGCACAGGTACCTAGGCTGTAGTCCGACGCTTGTCTTCGTCCGTGTCAAGCATGCGAGTCCGGTAACAAAAAAAACCAAACCCAAAACCAAAAAAAGAGCAGGGTCTCTATGGTATACCGAGATGGGTGAAATATCAACCTCCCATGCATGTAGCATTTGACATGGGCATGCTGCTCTAGAAGGGCAGGCAGTCGTGTTTCGGAAGATTGGAAGATTACGTGGTGGACCGATTAGCTGATGCCAAGAGGAGCAGTCAGTATTGGGATTACCTACTGACTTGCGAAGGGACTTGGTGCTTGCTCGTTTTCCATGGAAAACATGATGTTGATGCTGTCGCCAAAAGCCACAAAAGCAAGTAATGGGTTTTGCCGTTTCTTAAAGCCACGGACACCGTTAGCGGGAAGTCATAAAAAGCAAAGAAACGACGGTAACGTGCTTGGCGTTGGTTTTGACGCATCGAAGACTCGGTCGGCCAATCTGGTCTAGATTTTAGGATCCTGCAATTTATTTGCCATATTGATAAGCCAGTTTGGCAACTGAAATCGCCGGAACGATTTCATCAAGTTCTTCCAGCAACAACTCGAATTCCATCTTGTCCTCTTGCGAGGCTGGTCCACTCGCCTGGTGCTCAACCAGCTCGATTCTTCAAATCCAACCTCCTCTCTTTCCTCTGTCTCTCCAACGTCGTCAAAACTTTGGTGGAGAATCAAAGCTCGCCGATGAGTGAGATCAGCAAATGACAGGGGTGGAGATACCCCAGAGCAGACGGGACGTAACGCACAACAGCCAGAGAGACGTTACTTGCTGTGCCGTGCCTTGTAGGAGCGTGGAATTTCGTCCTAGCAGTACAGTAGCGCCGGGTCCCTTGAAAGAACCCGAAAGGAAAGGATTGGATCAATACCGGTCACTTCACTTGTCACTGGGAGCTCGACAAGCGCGGCTCCGGAAATGCTTGGAGCTTGGTGCTTATTTGTTAGGCGATGCTTGTTTCTCTCAGGGCATGGCATGACTAGGCGATTAGTGCAGTTGTAATAGGTCTATTTTGGCTGGCAGAAAGCATGTCTAAGGTATTTGAAACCGAAGGAAATTTATCGTTGTCGGTACGCAGGAGTTTCCCTAGGTAAAGCACAAATGTATGTTGCTTGTCGGGAACAGCAGGTATTAATTAATTAGGTGGTATCCGTAGGTAGGTAGGTAGGTAGGTAATTTTATCAGTTCTGCATCCATGGAAGAGCTCCCTGGAAAAACGTGAGCTTTGATGGATGCTGGGAGCTGGGAGCTGGGAGCGGCTTCCGCACAGGCCACCACCTTTTCTCCAAGGCTGGTCCTCTTTAAAATACGACTATGCCTCCATGGGACTGGACTTCCCGGGGAGACAAGGACCCTGTCCCTCTGAACACAACCACACCACTTGTCCGTCCTGCGACCGCTTGGCCTGTGTGTGGGCTGGGCTGCAGCAGCAGCATACAGTCGACTACACAACAACAAGGATGCTGATTTGGCAAGCCAGAACAAACGAAAAATGGAAGAAGGAAATAATATCAAGCCATTGTGACAAGAGAAGGCAGCCCTGGAAACTATTTCCAGCTTTACTTCTAGATTGACCACTAAATGACGGCGGTCGATATATACGAAAGTACGCAACATATGCGATCAATCAAACCCTTCGTCACAAATCTCAGGTAGAACAAGGAAAAATCATTGCCAAACCATCTACGCCAGATACACACTGATCTTGCAAAAGACTTGAGTAGAATTACGACAGTAACAGCAAATCCTTTGATTCCCCACTCAAACCACTAAAGGCACAGACAGACAGACAGGCAACGCGTGTTTCTTGTCCTAGCCAGGCCAAGTTCATGTTGGTTCTTTCAGCTAAGTTACTGTCACAACCCAGCAACACCACAGAACAGCACGGAAGACTCTGCCAATCCACCCCATTCCTACAGTATGAGCAACGGACCAAGACCAAACCTGGTAAAGCTGCCTAGATCCGGTCGAGTCCTCCGCGCGCCGCGACACAACCGAGCCGTGACCCGGGCTCCCGGGTGCCGACCGATGAATAACCACCTATTAGTCGTACTGTTTACTCCAAATAATAGCCACACTGCCACAACAGAAGTCACATCACTGACGAAGGTGGCACTCAATCATGTACCTGGCAGAGGGCAGGACAAGTCTTTTATACCACCAAATAAAACGGCCCGGATTGATAGGTATCTGACTTGGACAAATCAACAATACATTACCTACCCATGTGGGACCGCATTGTTGCAGAGTTCCAGTCGCTTTCACTCATGCTACAGCTTTTCAACTATCGAAGGATACGGCACGCAAAAGAAGGCATACTTCTGGGTGTGATGGATACATACAAAAACACCACAAGGTGAGGGAAATGGAGACGCTCGACAGCGAGTTTTGTGACCAGGGCATGCCCCTCGTCCACCGCTTCACCATTCCGGCTTCGTCCCTCGCCTATCAGGAGCCTAGCACAGCACCCTCGCTCTCCCATTTCTCGGTGCACCCACCGAACCGATATCCTACCCATGAATGGCCAGGGCAGCTCCATTTCGTGGGACTTGGGTCGCTCGTGGTATTCGCTAAGCTGCCTGCCTGTAGGGGATTTTCTCGTCAATTGATCTACGGCGTCGAATCCCCTATTCTCCTGTCCGTGAAGGGTTATGTAGCAATTGAACTATGGGATTAGACTGGAACAATGAGATAGTGAGCTAAGTAGTTAGGCATCTTTGACCTTGGGTGTGCTTCAGCATTCCCCATCCACGCTAGGTAGGTTTATCCGTAAACGTGCACAGTCTAAAAAGGAGTACCTCTGGTCAATGTAAATTCTCTACGCAAGGTACCAGACCGTCTGCACGGTGAAGTGGCTTGTCTGATTGCTGATCCCCCTTAGAGAACCTAGAGAACCCCTCCAAGCACCTCTAGCCTCTCCTCTGGGTCCTGGGAAGAGAGTACCGCTGCCGCGTCTCCATCGCATGGATACCTTTCACCCAGGTATTTGGTAAAACCTGGCGCCCCGCCTCGATTGCAACCTGGGAGCCCAGGGCGCCCACCTTCAAGGGCCTGCTAGCACTGAGTGAAAGTACCACTACAGTATGTTCAAATATTTGGGTGAGGTTGGGAGAGGGAGAGAGAAGAAAAAAGGTAAGAGGGAAAAAAAAGGGTTCTCCACCTTAGCTTGACTGGAGGTGGGCTGGGCTGGGCTGGGCTGTCTTCTCCCAATCCCAATTTCAAAGCCCAATGTGCAAGAACAAGCCAACTTCCTCCATTTGTCCTTCAGTCCAGTAACTCACCTTTCCTTAGCACTCAGTGTCCAAGCAGCTCCACGTCTAGTCTAGACCTAGACCTAGACCAAACATCTACCTCTTGTCCACTCCCAACTCTTTTTTTGGACGGATATTGATACTACAAACTCGCAAACAGACTGCTATTATTATCAGTCCGTACCAGCCCGGTCCAGTGCCATCCTTTTTTTGCCACTGGCGCTTGTTCGTCGACATCTGTAGCTGCCTTGCCGCGCCCTGCCTCGTGTCTTTGAGCCTTGCATTCATCGCTACGCATTGATTTGCCTTGCACTGCCGTCGACCCCCTCCGCCCTCCCAGCTGCCTCGTTTTGACGCACTTGACGCCTTGACGCCCACCGCCGCCGCTACAAATCAGCACATACCTACCTGCCCGCCTGCCTCCATTACGTTTTCTGGTGCTGCTACTGATACTGCCACTGCCGCCGCTTTCGCTTGGTCACAGCTCTTTGCTCCATCAAGCCACCCCCTCCTCCGTTTCTCACCTTCGCCTCTGTTTTACTACCCGTGAAGACGACCTCGACCTCACAACCTCCAACCACCTTGGATATATCGACACTGCATCTCGTGAGCCTCATTACCGAACACCCCCTCTTTTCTCCACCCTCCCCCTCTCCGGTCCGCTGGTCGCTTGGGTCGTCTTTCTTCCGCGAGGCCCAATCTCTCTCCTCTTTGATCGACTCTACCTCTTGTCGATTTACTCGACGTCGCCATCATCATGGCTGGCCGAATGGTGTTATACAAGTTGGTGGTTCTGGGAGATGGTGGTGTGGGAAAAACAGCTCTTACCATTCAGCTATGTTTGCAGCACTTTGTTGAGACTGTAAGTTGGGCATGGCAGTTTTGTTTCGCTTTATTGGTGACGTTGAGTTAACACTTCTGTAACAGTACGACCCCACGATCGAGGATTCATACCGAAAGCAGGTTGTCATCGATGGCCAACCTTGCATGCTCGAAGTACTCGATACCGCTGGGCAGGAGGAATATACAGCACTACGGGATCAATGGATTCGTGATGGCGAAGGCTTTGTTCTTGTTTACAGCATCTCATCACGATCCTCCTTCACTCGCATCAAACGATTTCACCATCAGATCCAACGAGTCAAAGAATCGTGCGCTTCGTCGCCGTCTTATCCCGGTTCTCCTATCTCCGCTGCAAACCCGCAGTTGCCCGTGCCCATTATGCTTGTCGGCAACAAGAGCGACCGAGTCACCGAAAGAGAGGTCTCAACGCAAGAAGGTCATGCTCTCGCCCGTGAGCTTGGCTGCGAGTTTGTAGAAGCTTCGGCCAAAAATTGCATCAACGTTGAAAAGGCGTTTTACGACGTTGTTAGGATCCTACGTCGTCAACGACAACAAGCCTCACGTCCCTCGGAAAGATCGAGCGGCAGGACGCGAACAGGCAACGGAGATGCGAGGGGCGGCGATCGAGACGAAAGACACAGAAATAGGAACAAGGACCGAAGCAAGTCCAAGTGTGTGGTATTATGAGTGGATACGTCCCATTACGGATTGGGAATCTATCAGTTAAGAGGAGGAAAATGAGGCGAACGAGTAGATCGATTCGCCAACGACAACAGGCCAACGTCAGGAAACACACATGAGGCGATCCCTCATCTCTCTTGACAGAGGATATGCCCAATGATTTGAAGATGATTGGTGAGATACTGTGGGAAGTACGGAGGAGATAAGATCAGAGACGGGCTCTATTACTTTTCTGCGATTTCTAGATGGCCAATTGCCCAACAAGCAGGGCGACATGACGACGCAGCATCGAATGACGAACCAAAGCAGAAGCAGAAGCAGTTCCGCACCGGCGCACGGCGTACGAACAAAAAGAGGCATATTCTTGGGGCGCTAGGTTATCTGTTGACATTTATACTACTATTTGTTTTCCAAATTTACGACCAAAATTTGAATGGCATTCCTCTGCAACCAGCAACCTATCGGCTGGCTTTCACATATGTGCGGAAACATCTCCACTACCTAATCGAGGGTTTCCATTTACATATGATTTCGGGTTAATAGTCAACTTTTGGGAGATAATATCTTGGTATGGGGGTTGGAAATTCCTATCAGTCAACCCGCTACAGAATAGAGCAACGATAAAAGAATGTCCATCAATCCTGGTTCGATCTATCCCGGCTCACGGTTTGTTTACGTTCAGCTTGGTTTTGGATGGATTCTCATGTCATTCCGAAGTAGTGTCTAATCTCACGAAATCGTGAGTCGTGTCAAGTGAGTAGGTAATCTACATTTGTGTACGCAGAGACTAGAAATGGCAGTTGTGTTACCATCACGAACAGATGAGATTCGTAGTATCCCATTCCCTTCTGATAACCTGGTCCGGACTAGGAAGTCTTCAGAAAGGTACCAGATGTTTCTTCTAAGGGAAAAGAAGGGACCCAACATGCGACGGCCGATTTCCCCTCCCTTTGTTGGTGCCTGGTGTCATGTTGGCTCACTCACCAAGGGCATGAAACGGTGTTAGCCCCGTTAGCATCGGCGTACCTTGGCATCTATCGAGCAGGACTCGGAACCATGTTCCCTGCCAGTGGACTTTAAATGCAAGCCTTGATGTTTAGGAAGCACAGAGCTGGTGGGAGATGCTCTCCCATCCATTGCCATTGTACCAAAGGCTAAGTTACTTAAGTCACTGTTGTTATTCTGACTCTGCTTCAGAGATCCTTGCAGCACACGCGGCATGGCACGACGACCTGAATGAGGACAGAAATCCAGTAAAGGAAAGGAAAGTAAAGATCGATCTGATAGCGAAATTGGTGGGGTTTGCTAGTTCGTTAGTTAGTGTGCAAACGTGGGTGGGTGATATGAATGGGGTGTTGTTGCAATTGAAAGTGGACGAGCTCGCACTACGCTTCAAGTAGATGTTCAACCACAAAGGTTCCCCCATCAGCGATGGAGACGTGGTGGAATACTTCTGATTGCGAGCAGCTATGTACCTTACCCGTACCGTTAGTAGGTAGTAGGTAGCTCATCACTTGTTTGTTACTGGCCTTGGCTGGAGGATGGATGGATGGATGGATGGATGGTCATTGATTAATCAGATTGTATGCACCACTCCCACGCTTCCCGCAGGTTATGTGATAGTTATCAAATCATTCACCCCACGTAATTGCATGAACCATGATACTTCTCAACGACGCCAAAGAGTAAAGGGTGATGGGAAAAGAAAGAAGGGCCTTGTTTATATGCAGCTAGTGATCAACAGCTCGGTTACATAGGTAGGTACATAGGTACTGACTACTTGATGCACTGTAGAACAAACAGGTCATTTGAAAGATGGACTGCGTGCCGCGTACGTATGTATGTACCTATGTTTGTTAATTATTCCCATTGCGGATGTTATCGCAGTGGCGCTTCGCATCTTGTTATGGAAGATTCAAATGTCGTAGTCGATACGGACCTAAATAATAAGGTATCTAAAGTAAACCCAAGGCCCATGACATCAACTTGATATCGAATTTAGGGCTGGGATTGTTAAAAATGGTCCCTTTGTTGCTAATATGAGCAGCTAGTCATTCACCCACAGGAAGTCCGATGGCAGAGCTCTAGGCTTTCACAGTGACAGGACAAGTGCCGAACAAAGTTTCCATGCGGTTAAGCCTATGCCGATACTACCGACCTCTCTTTTCTCGAAGAATTACGCAGGGGCTTCGGATTAAGATCCATGACTAGGACTCCTCCTTGGAAGTGAGCCACAGTAGCATCGTGTCTGGTCTAACCCAGGGAAGCTTATGGCGCTACATTAGGATAGGAGAAGCTATATTGCGTTCTTTTTTGCAAATCACGTAACTGCCTGCGCATGCGTGTGTGTGTGTGTATGTGTGTATGCATGCATGTATATAAACTCTAGACACGTCGGATAGACTGCTCTCCGAAGCCAGTGGGCATCTACAAGCCGTCCCGTGTCGGGGTCTGGCAGAGACGGCGTACAGGCAGACGAGGACCGGAATATAGACCGGCGCCATGACCGGAGGCTGAAGCACACTAGCAGCGGGCGTTTAAGATGACCCTAAACGAAAGGGAGCAAGTGGCAGTTATACCCGGCATATTACGACTGTACATATGTACTTGTCTCTATTACATGCCCGAGGTAGTTGATTGGGTTGCTTGTGAAAAAGACTCAGCTGTGACGGGCAGCTCAAGTCAATGGATGGATGCTGGGGATATGCACAGAAGGGGAAGGTCAGCCATCCAAAAGAATCAACCTAAGTGAAGTGGAGGGTGAAGAAACCCATCAAACGTAACGTATTCGGGGAACAGGGGATGAGAAATTCCGAAGCTAGGGTTGAGAGAAGACTCAGAATAAGACCAAGGAGAAGCCCTGCAGGAGACAGAAGAGACGGCGTGGTTCAAGACTCATGTTTCGACACTGGACTTGACACGCAGTGACAACTTAACCATACTAGCCTTACCTTTCCTACAAATAGCATTGACATTCATGACAAGCTCTTGACGCCAACTCGGCCACTTCACAAGTCATGTCAAGAGACAGTGGACGCCGATCATCTTGGCCAACTCTGCTAACCAGTCTCGACCAAAGGATCAACATGTTCAACCCTTTGAACTAGGTATCCAGAGTTACGGATAAACCCGCGTTCGCAACACTTATTTCACTCTAACCCATAGGGTACAATTACGTTACGATAAGGACATGATGTGTTCGCCTTGAAGATGTCAGTTTATGGATTGGAGGGCTGCCCAGATATGATGGGCATTTATTCATGTACAAGGGCATTGTTTCACGAATCGCGACACAATAATGGTAAAGATTGTAGTCAGTTGAGCCAAATGTTTCGAAACTCTTCCCCCAATAAACATATCGGAAAGGGCTTAGAAGAACTACGCCAAAGACCCATTCCGTTATGAAACTCTCCTTTTCACTCTAGCACGTTTCACCAAGCGATCAATCTTCCCTTCGTATAATCCTTGAGAAGCCTGCAAAAACTGATATGGACCAAGGTGTCAATCGAGTTGGCGTTTTCTCGTCAGCGGGTTGCGATGTAATGGTTGCAATAAAGATGATCAATTCAGTGGCCAATAGGCAGCGCTGTCTATCGGCCGAGTCATGGTGATAACCTCGCGAGATCGACAGTCTAGGCACGACGATCTTCCAGATTGTGAGGGGAAGTGGCTGAGAGGCCGGCTTTCAACTATGCCTGGTGTGACGAAATCCGTACTTAAGCTATGTAACAAATAATAGTCTAGTACTGACAACACCGGGAAGTCCTAAGGTGCTGGGAAAGAAAAGATTTGACAAGTGACCTGCAATCCCTCTCATCCCAGGTCTGGTTCTCCTCGGATTGTAGACTATGAAATTCATTATCACTAAGCGAGGTGCCAAAGCTACCGAGCATAGGGCACTATGCGACAATGATAACCAGTCCCTACATGTCCCCATTGTGTCTTGATTCCTGCGCAGGCATCGATGATCCTGTCTCTCCAATCATTTGCAGTGTATAGAGACTGGCGACGGGATGAATATTTGCACCCTCCATGTCTCCCATGACACGGTACTACAGGGGGTATTCCGGGTGCCGCAACGAGATGAGGGCTCAGCGGGGATGGCACTCATCATGGATATACAAACATATATAGAATCATCTCTATTCAATATTCACATAGAGACTTCCCAGGCCTACAGGCATCCCTGAAGCCGTTGCCACGGCCCTCTTTCCAAGACGCCATAGCTGTTACCAAGTCCCTCTCCGCTATCCTGAATATAACATAAAAAAGGGTGCCATATCCCGTGACAATTCTGTGTTTGTCTGTCCAATAAAAGTTGACATGAAGTGAATATAACATAAAGAATAAAAGATAAAAGATAAACTCTAGTCCATGTCCCTTGTCCAACATTCGGCTAGATTCGTGACATATTCGAGAGGAAATTGCACTGTATCAAAGTAGAGTGACGAAGCTGCTACTCTTTTGTCGCGTGCTTGTCCCCAAAAGGACTGCTGTCTCGCCGCGTAAGAGTCAGAGGCTTCTCATCCTCACCTACTGAATCTTCCATGACGGCACCAAGGCTAGGGGCTTTGTTTGCTTTTTGTGGACTAGATCGCTCTGGGGGGTCCGAGAAAGGACCTTGGTCTACAGACGGCGACTCGTCAATAACGGTAATGCTCGAATCTCGAGTGACGCGGCCACTTGGTGTTGTTGGTGGTGATGGTGCCATGGTTGATGACGATGTGTCTGATTCTGTCTTGCTTCCCACGTCGACCTTCTTCAATGTTCCAACTTTGACCACCTGTGCACGAGCCTGCGTAGCAGTGTTGGCACTGTTGAGGAACGTTGAGCCGACGCTGAAGGCACTTGCACCACTCTTGGGCCTGCCGCCACCAAACTTCTCGAAGTCAATTGTGGGAACTGGAGGTGCCACCATGTCGCCGCTATTGTTACCGACGGACTTTACACTGACAACGGTGGGCTTAGCTCTCATTCCAGTCTGGGCAGGTGTAAGGACCTGAGCCTGTTTTCCATAAATCGTAGAAGCCACACTAGATCGAGGTGCGTAAGAGGTACGAGCGTATGATGTTCGGTCCGAGTAACCTGACAGCCCCGAGTAGGTAGAGTCTCGGAGATCGCCAGGAACAAAGAAATGCTGGTCGTCGTGTCCTAAGCCCCGATTGGCCTCGGCATGGTGCATAGGGATCGGTGGGACTGGAGGGACAAGAACGTTTGGTGATGTCGGGGTCGCTCGGTTTGTGACGCCAGGAATGTATGCGATCTGGATGATGTTTGATGCTCGCGTAAGGACTGTTGATGCAATTGAGTGAACGGTGTGTGTAGAGTGCGGGCGAGTTCCTCTTGAGGCAGCATCCTTCTCGTTCTGAATGGCGTCTGTGTCTTCGATGTATATAGACGTGGGGATCTGCGAACGCTTCGGCTTGATACAGAATCTCCATACTATATAGGTAGCAATAGCAATGACCACGATTCCACCGAGAACACCACCAACGATAGCGCCAACATTTGGGCCACCACCACCGCTGTTGCTGGAGCTGTCCGAGTCCTTCTCGCAGAAGGATGTAGCACACATGGTACAGTCGAGGGGAACGGTGAACTGGCAGACTTCGTTATCTGCGCACTTTGGACATTCAAGTTGTGCATCATCGTCACATTTCACACAGTCCTTGCTTCGAGGGACAAGTTGGAATGCTATGGACGATTGTTAGAGGCTGTGAAACTGAACATGCCGGCAACTCCCTGTTTGACTTACCATGGTTTAGCTCATCCAGGTTCCTGGCAACGAGGTATCCTGACCTCTCCATCATGGTGACGTTTGGGTATGGAAGGCTGTTGGAGCTAATGCGATGATATATGATGCTTGGCTATTCAGATATGCCGATCGCTTCAGGTGATCAGTCAGGCACAAAGTTGTTGTGGGTTATCAACAATGTGTGGCAATATGCTGACTCGAATAGTGACCTGCGACAGGGCTTGGAGAGATATAGGAGGAGAGATTGTGTTTTGTTTTTCTGTAGTCGATTTCCTGTATATAAGAACGAGAAGAACAAGTCGAGGTATATCCAAGATCGAGTCGGTGGTAGTCGAAGTGAGATGAGTGAGAAACGAGTGTGGGTTCAGAGGCTAGCTCGGATGAAAAGGAAGGCTGGTTAGGAGGCGCAAGTAGACATAATCGACCGAGCGATTGATTCGAACAATAAAATACGAGAAAGAAAAGCCGGGCTTCTTCTCTCTCGGGATATGATTAGGTTCAAATCGATGCGTGGAGGTGTTGGCCGTCGATGAGAAAATGATGCGATCGTCTGGGGTTGCAAAGAACGATGAAGGAGCGAAATCAACTGCACAGGCGGGAAGCGGCGGGAGGTGGGAGGAGGTCAAGTCAAAGTAGAGGCGCACACGCGCACTCACACGCACTTGCTTTGTTGGTGGGTGCGAGACATCGATTGGAGCACGAGGAGATGGTACAACAGGGGTGCTGATGCTTGGCTCTGCCTCTTTCAGCGATGGCGAAACAGTTAAATTAATCGCACTGTATATCAGCCCCTAATATTGTGGCTCCGTAGGTGAAGACTGGCTTATGGAAAAGCTTGCAGTATCCCTGCATGATATCCACTAAGCAGTGCTAGAAGCCCCTGAGGATCCTGGCCATACACTGTCTTAACCAGTCGATTTGGGCCTAGATCCAATGCTGCCCGTTGAGCTATTAATTCAGGTGCCGCAAACCATCAACCAGCCGCCGGCTTCAGGTGAACACGAACGAACGAACGGCATCGTGCAGAATCACCCCAAAGTTTATAATGCACTCCTCATGAGGCTCTTGACTCTGCTTTCAGGAGATGAGGCTACTTCGGGTCCAAGACTCTAACTGCAACGTGACGACCTTATCAGGACAGGCAACCATAAGCCCGACCGTTATACATACGTTAAATCCTATACCCTACCAAACTCCATAGAGTTACAGCCTGCTTCTCCGAATCCATGCTCAGTGAGTGTAATTCTGGCCAACCATGATACAGAGTCTCAACAGTGGCACGAGTTTGCATACCAGACTCTGCAGAAAACGCATTGTCTACACCAGACGCGCGTCCCTAGATCCGAAACAACAAACTCCCGATGCAAGTGAAAAAGCTTGCCTCGCCATCGCCCCTCCATCTTCGAGTTTTACTCTAGGCTGGATTATTAAGAAATAGCGCTCATATATGCATTTACGCCGAATTCGATGTGCCCGCGACTTTTAGCTTCGGCTTTGTAATTAACAAATGTTATCAGCTGGGCCATACCGTTATTCTTTGGTTGTAATGTCTGGGGCTTCATATTGGCGGCCTACATCAAATATCACAATTGGCAAATCATAATTCAACATTGCAATCTCGCCGTAAAACTTTCGTTTCTTTTTTAGTAACAGTCACTTACAGTTCAGCCCCTGTATTTTTATTAGCACATAACAGCCCCATATCAGGGGCCAGGGTATTCTATTAAAGTCTTTAAAATAGCTATATTTTTCTTTAAAATATATA